>NC_041371.1:19217058-19229558 GCF_900634415.1 Cottoperca gobio
GATTTTTGGTCTTATCATCCAGCCCTGACATGTAACCTTTTATTACTAGTTAATAGAACCCCTGACCAATAGATTAATTTGATTGACATGTATACATTTTGTTGAAATTGCTGTATGAGTGTCTCCACCTAATGAATGAATCTGCATTATTTTTGCACCACCTTTTGTGTTTTGAAATTATTAGTCTGTCCCTTTCGTATGTCTCAATGTATATCCAGAACTCTACAGTATCCGTCTCCACCACACGGGGGCGGTAACAGCCTGAAAGCCGTGCCGGAGGGGGCTAGAGGTTTACACTTACAGGAGCTGCTGCGTAGAGTGTGTGTGTGTGTGTGTGTGTGTGTGTGTGCGCGCGCGCGCGCTTACTGTTGGGTGATCAGTAGGCAGGGTGAAACATTTTTGCAGGGGTGTTTAATACACAGTATGTCTCCTCCTGGCATGGCTGAAGTAACTTGGTAGGAAGTTGCAGTGATGCAGTAATACCACAAGGTGTCACTGTAAAATAACTTTCTGAAAACATCTGTCCAGTGCGAGCAATAAAGCCAAATTAATTTTACATGATGCCTCTGTGTGACTTTTTACAGTGTTTGTTGCGACTCTTTTACAGTCTGTCCCCCGTACACAAAGAAATAACAAACCTTAAAAAGTCAAACTAGTCGTATTCACCTGTTCAAGTGTCTGTCCTATACACAGACCGGTGAACAATGCACGTGCAGTAGGTTATACACTGACCACACACAAGATTATATTCATTATATATTAATTAGTTCTATAAAATGTCAGCAAATAGTGAATAACGTCTATTCCAGTTAGTCAGTCCAAGGTCGAGTCTTTACATGTCTTATGTCTCTCCCAAACCCAAAGATATTCACTTTAATGTGATGTATAAACAAACAGCAGGAAGTCTTCATATCTGAGGCTGAAAACAGCATTTTGAATTATTTGCATTTTTGAATGAGTTATTTTAAGCAACTGATCAAAATAGTTGGCGATTATTTTTCTTTTGAGCAACGAATCGCTGCAGCTTTACTGACCAGCTGCACATTACAGGTGTTACACTGATTCAGTTGTGTAGGTGGACAAAAGGTTTAAAACAAATGTGAGGAAATAGCAGTGAAGATCATAGGAATAAAGAGAGAGAAACAAAATTCCTATAAAAGTTGAAATGGCATGTTTCAAGTATGATTTAACCGTAATGTGAATCATATATATACACTTATATATAATTACTATTATATAACTTAATACCATTTGTCTGAACCCTGGTAGCCTTGATGTTCAAGATTGAATATTTCATCATGAATTTTGACGAGTTTGAAGTATAATTTTCAGCAAACCCGTCTCTGACATCTTCTAAATATTCGCACTAACTTCCTGTGCAGCTGTGTATAAAGAATTTACACGAGTCTCCTCATGTTACTGCTCACACACATATCACCTTCCTGTGCTCATCTTCAGACACTTGTAGTGCCGCTAACCCTCCACATGAAACATGGCTCACACCGCAGGTATTAAACTTGTAAGGCAATTTTTATTGCATATAAATGACATGGCCTCGCGCTGCACCCCCGCCGCCAATATGATCCGACACGTTGCATCTGTCAGTAATCTCTACAGATACAGCAATATCTGCGCGATGGCCAGGGTCGTCATAAATAATGTGGGCTGTGCACTTCCTGCACCAAGTGGATAACATTACAATCCGACACTTTACCTGTTTCGTTGCACTTCATCACTTTCTTTCATTTGGGAGCAGCAAACCGTGAGCAGGTACTTCCTGCGATTTAATCTGCATGTAATGCTACTGAACCTACTTCTCTCTTTGGCTCTGTTTATCTAACAGCTCGCACATAAAATAAATACAATAAAATCAATTAAGACTTTTAATTAAAGCAGGCGATGAGAAAACCTCACAACTTGCTGTTAACCGCTCCCACTCGTCTTTTTATCGGACTTCTTGCCTCGGGCGCGTTTTTAAAAAGGCAGAGTCCAGGTTGCCTACATTTTTGATTGGGTTTATGATGTCACAACAACGTACAGGTAAGTGTTTTATTTACAGGACGACAACATTTGGATATATCCGCTTGATTTCTAGCTGCAGTTAAATCATGCTGCAACACAGCCAACCGGAAGCTTCTTCTTTATCTGGCACGAACAGGTGTGACCGTCCCGCACCACACAGCACACTGGGACTTTGCTCCAGAAAAAAAACAAAAAAAGCCATGTGGACATGTTGGTGGCAGAAGAACGTGTTGCGCCCCCCACCCACCTAGTAATAGCACAGCGGGTGTCCGTCTCGAGTGTTCCTCTTAACACAGTTCAAGTATGCGCATATGCGAGGCGAAAACCATTCACACGTTACAAACAAACAAAAGCAACATTTATAGCAGCAAACTGAGAACAGCTTTCGGGAGGGGACACAAATAAACGGAGCAAAGTGAGACACTGGGACGCAAAAAGAGAAGTCTCATTATTATGTATTTGCTAGTGAGTAATGTCTCCTGCACGTGAAATGTACACCAAGTGTCCCGAGACTTTAGCAGTACAGTAACAGCTGATCCAGTCCCTGGGTCAGCACAACTCTCTGTTTAAAACATTGACTCTTATCTGAACAACACACATGGATTAAGACAGATGCACAGATCCACTTCTTGTAAACTTGGCCGTAGATCTGAATTGCTTTGCAACAAAAATAAAAAGGGAAATGAACTGCTCGAGGACTCTGCTACTGATAAGTTCAGAACTAGCCCACGCTGTAGTACTTCATGCCAAATGTGGGAGACCAGATCACCTGATCTGGACCGGAAGTGCAAAAAAACACCAGAAATTTAATCTGGAACTTTTTTTCGTCGAGTCCCATCAAGGTCTCAAGGTTACATAGCTTTTAAGTGCAGAGGGACAAACAAAAAGGTAAATTCAATGACATGTCAGAATCATTTTGTGCCTCATAACAATAGATTGCAGAGTTTACTTGAGCAGGTAGCTCATATTTGATGCACAGCAGACACTCCTCCCTTCTCTGCGGCACGCACCTGTTCACCGCTTTCTTCTGCTCCCCCCCCAATCAGCAACGAGAGAACATCTAGAACAGCGCCTTTATGTTGAAGAAATTCTCAGCCATCTTGTGAGGTGTGTTATGGTGTCGAGCTAAAAGATCCGGGCATGGAAAGAGCATCTAGGAGCTCCTTTAGCTGCTGAAATAATGTCTCCTAAGGGGCTATTTAATAAAGAAATCCGCCATTTTCTCTTCCTGCTTCAAACAAAGCTGAGCCTCTTTTCCCAGTTATCTCACAGGTGAGTTCAAGGGCACAGCTCTGTACAGCATATGCAACGGGAGCGTCCCTCTTCTTCGTCACACTTCTCCATTTAATTCTGCTGTGTTGCTTATTCATCCATTTGGGAACAGCTCAGGTAAACAAAAAAGATCGATGTCCACTATCCTCAGATTCCTGCCTTGAGATTGGCCAGAGTGTCCTGTCAGTCATGTGAGAGAGCCAGTCAGTAGGTAGCGAGAGATGAGGCGGAGGGCTGCAGGGAGCCGGAGGAGTTTGTACGTCTCATGTGAGGGAGGAGGTAGGAGTCCGAGCACAGCTGGTGAACATCGAACCGGTCCTCCTTGCGGTAGGCGAGACAGCGCCGGATAAACGCCTGCAGAGCAGAACATATGATGAGTGTACACACACGTGTACACACACACACACACACACACACACACAGTCTTTCTAATACTTACATAGAGATACTGTACCTTTTGTCTACTTGGCGACTGTTCTTTTTATAGCTACTGATTAGAGATGATTCACATGTGTCAACATGTCATTGAAAGCTCTGGTGGACATTAGAACTCAGTTATGCTGACGCTACCTGGGCGGGGCAAGAGTATGATGTTTGCCGAGAGACGATTAACATTTGCCAACCGTCATTTTGTTCATACTGAGCTGACCATCCCTGGTTGTATTCAAACATACAACAGCTGAAAACCCTCCGCTCTCCCAAATTATTGATTTTATTTGGTTTATAATTTTTATTTTATTTTTCTCAATGGGATTTTTTTCCTGCATTTTTCTTTTTTGTTAAGCACTTTGATCTGCATCTTGTATGAAAAGTGCTCTATAAGTAAAGATGAATTATTACTATTAATATTACTCAGTATGACTGATTTTTGGATTTGGTGATAAAGTGCCTTGATATTTCAGCTACTTAATTAAATAGATCCAAAAACAGACATTGCCTTGTTTTATTATTTATTCATCTTTAAATCTATAGATATGTCCATATATATATATATATATATATATATATATATATATATATATATATATATATATATATATATATATATATATATATATATATATATATATATAAATAAAATCAAATTTATTTGTATAGCCCAATATCACAAATGATACATTTGTCTCAGTGTGCTTTACAGACTGTACAGGATACGACACCCTCTGTCCTTAGACCCTCGCATCGCACAAGGAAAAACTTCCTAAAAGAAACCCCAAAATTAAAGGGGGAAAAATTATTTGAACTCTTTGTGTATCCTGCTATGCTCCCTTTTTCTGAAAAGTTACAAAGTTGTACACCCCTCGTTCATTTTATGAAATGATTTGGTTTGAAGTAAATCAGAAAATGCTATTTATATAGTAATTTGTAATGAAAAATGTCATCTTTATTGGATTAACACTGGAATATTGCATTCAAAATAAACATCGCCATCGCACTGTGTGGACGTGTCAAGCATTTATTAGCAGAATGTGTACAGTTAAACCTTGTACAAGTACACGTGTGAGTGTGTGTGTGTGTGTGTGTGTGTGTGTGTGTGTGTGTGTGTGTGTGTGTTACCTTGGCCTCTGTGCTAGCCTGTGGTTTAGCAGGGAACTGGACCTCTGTAGCTTTAAGGATGGTGTTTTCCTGGAGAATGTCCTGCTGTGACTGGTTGTGACCAAACGGCTGGAAAACAAAACGCAGAAAATCACCACAAATCTGAAGTCTTTAACTTGTTTATGGTCTTCTGAGTTGGTTTGATTTCCCCACAGGGTGGCAGGTGGTGTTTAGTGTTGTACCTTGCGTCCGTAGAGGCACTGGAAGAAGATCACTCCCACAGACCAGACGTCCACCTTGTTGGAGATTTTAGGTGGCTCCTTCCCCACCACAAAACACTCTGGAGGAAGGTACCTGAAAAACACACACAATGTCCTACTATGTAACAGAGAGTTCATACATATTCTTGTGCGTGTGTGTGTGTGTGTGTGTGTGTGTGTGTGTTACCAGTAGGTTCCAGCTCCCTGTGATGTGAGGTCCATCCCGTCCACGCCGTAGTTATCATCATCCATAATCTTAGAAAGACCAAAGTCTGTGATTTTGATTTCTCCACACGCAGTTCCATCCACCAATAAGATGTTCCCTGCGCAGCACACAAGACAGAGTGTTTGACACGAGCTCAGGCTCAAACTACAGCCGTATCACCAACTGCAGCACCGCATTGTAAACAACGGCTTGTTCACGGTTCCCACACCTTCTTAAACATCAAACTCAAGGACTTTCCAGGCCAAATTCCCAAGGACACAACACAGCATAGTTTGAGACACGGATCAAGGTTGATTAGTTCAAACATGAGCATTAAAGACTTTACGGAAGAGAGGCTTGAATGTGTGACAGTGATGGCAGACTATGTGCTCTCTTGCCTTCTTTACTATAATGTATCTTTTTCTTTTACACTTTTATGACTGTATACTTTTAAAAATAAAGTGACATACTAGACTTTGAGTTCTTTATGACTTTCATGACATAATGTACTTTGAGATTCCAGTGATCCTTGAACACGTGACCCACCAGGTTTGAGGTCGTAGTGGATGATGGGGGGTTTGATTTCGTTGAGGTAGCGCAGGGCGCTGACAATCTGCATGACAATGGAGCGGGCCTCCTTCTCTGACATCAGCTTGTTTTGCTTCAGGTAGAAGTCCAGGTCGTTGCCTTCACAGAACTCCAGAACTGTACAGAACCTGAGAGAGCGGAGGGAAGGCGATGGACACACACACGGTTACAGATCAAGAACTGACGGTGAACAAAGCAAGGTGCTTCTCACAGCGTTTACTCTTAGCACAAACATTTTACAAGACATTCATCAATTTACTGATCAAAGTACGCACTATGAAGTAGAGAGATCCGGCTGCTCATCCAGTTTGTACTAAGAGCTGGAGAGACTGAAGGCTAAGCAGAGGCATTTCACCTCCCTCCACATGGAGGTCAGGAGTCAGGACTTTCTGCTACTGAATGAGTCGTAAACGTGAGCTGCTCATTTCCCCGAGGACAGCTTTGATAACATGGTACAATATGAGCCGGGCCTACGCTCAACCTTTGGTTTCATCTGGTTATCTGGACAAATAGTTTCTTTTACTCCTTTTTTCAGGTCTGGACGACTTAAGTTCAGGTGCTTCGTTAACAGTTAACCCTTCAAAGATATCTTCCACTGTCCAGGCATGTCGATGATGAAGCAAACATTTTTCAGTTGATGCTTTTAAGATTTACTCTCTCCCAACCTCACAACACGTGTAGGAGCCTTGAGGCAGAATACAAACAATTGTAGATTATTGGAATATTTCCTGAGTAAGTTTGAATCTTACTAATGTGCACCATGTTGTTTTAAAGGGATAGTGCACATATTCAGTAGTTGACAGTCGGCACGCCCACAGTTTGGAAGCAGACAGGAGTTAAGGCACGTAAGCAAAGCACTGCTGTGGACGGGGCAGCAGTACATTGCTTTGCTTCCGTGCTGTAACTTCTGTCTGTTTCTAAAACTGGGGAGCGCAGACCGACATCTACTGCAGGTAATACACCAACGGTGGATAAGAGTCTCATACAAGCACACTTAAAAACATCCGAACTATCTCCTTAAAAAGGCACTGCAAAAATGCTTTTTTTAACCCATTGTTGGGTGATAAGAGACCTCAGGATATGCCAACCCAGCAGGGCAGAGGTGACTCACGTGTCAGTATCCAGGGAGAAATAGTCATATAGTTTGACTATTCTGGGATGGTCCAGCTGCTTGTGTATCCGGTACTCCCTGCATGCATGCCTGGAAGTAAATAAATGTCAACGTAATGGGCAAGTTGCAGGAGGAACATTTGGTCTTTGTGGATCTTGCGTTGTGTGTTGTGTGTTGTGTGTTGTGTGTTGTGTGTGACCTACTTGTGGTAGTTCTCCTTTTTCTCCTCTCTCCAGTTCTTGTTGAGCTGGTGGATTTTAACAGCTGCGTAGCGCTGCTCAAACAGGTCAAAAGCCTGTGTGGGACAAGAAAAGACACATATTTGAACATACTTTAGAGAAGCAATAGGAAAAAACAACAAACTTAAACACACAGAATATTACCTTGTAGACTTCACTGAAGCCGCCCCTGCCCAGCAAGTGCAGCAGCAGGTACCTCTCGTTCAGGGTAGGATGGTCTTTAAACCTGTGTGAGGAGGAGGCACCCATTATTGTATGCAACTACAGAATGTACAATCCATTACTTGACACTTGACAGTGGAACTGTATGATTCCAGTCGTAACCACTTGGCGTGTTGTGGTCCTGCATGTAGAACGGACTTACGCTGAGCTGTCCTCGTTGTTTATCCTCTTCAGCTCTCGGATGTGGAGGTTCCTCACCCGCTCCAACCGCTCCAGCTCTGCCTGGATCTCAGCTTCCTCCTGCATAAATACACCATGTGAGATTCATTTTGCTGCGTCAACATTCGTGCACCAATGTGTACAATTAAACAATTTAAAATTAAAGCTGCACTTTCAAACTGACTGCATCACGTTCCGTGTTTCACTTGGTTAAAATGCTTTATGGTCACAATATGTTGTTATTAATTTAATGTTTGTTTTTTTTGCGACCGACCTTCTTTAGATGTCCAAGGCGAAGCTTGAAGATCTCTTCCTGCTCGTGGTACTCAGCGAGGGTCAGTCTGCCAAAAATGTGGACAAGTCAAAATCTCCAAACAGGAAAGAAAACACACTTTATAAAGAAGACTCACAGAAGTCTTACTAATTCAACCTCCAGCCATCTTGCAATATTTTGACTCCAATTAAAGAATTGAGAAGAAAAATGTATTTAAAAAGGAGGCCTATGATTCTTTATGATCTAACATCTTCCACAGTATGTGGCGACTTCAGTGTACTCACAGCTGGGGCAAGGAGGGCTTGAGGAAGGGGTCAGAGTCGTTGCCGTTGACCACTTTAGTTTTGCGCTGCTTGGGTTCAGAGGTGGAGGCAACCGAGAGCGAGGGAGACGCAGGGTTTGGAGGCTTCCTCTTGGCCAGCAGCTTCCTCTGTCGCTCTATGTCCTCCCTCTGCTGGTTGATGCCCTCCTGTTGCCTGCACACAGAAGAGGACACGGAGCTCATATGGCTGTGAAGTGAAGCATGCACAGAAAAGCCCCCCGTATTCCTGACCCGTCAACACGGTTTAGAATGCTCAATGCAAACTCTAAAAGAATTATGTCTTGATTCATGTAATTGGATGGAAATGTATGCCGTCTCTCACTTGATCAGGTTCTGGAATGCGTATCCGTCCGTCCACTGCTCCGTGTAGGACGCTCCGTGTCGGACAGTGGTGAAGTGACCGAGGCGGAGCCGGTCCTGCATGCTCTTCTCACGACACGACTGCTTCTCCTGGGTGCTCTGTTCAAAACAGGAAGACATTAGACTAACAAAATGAGACACGTACAACCGCTCTCCTCCCAGACTAAATGTGCGGTAGGCTAAATGCCAATTAAAGCCCCGTTATCACCGAATCAAACGACCGCCTTGTGAAAAGGTTGCTTGTACACTAAATCCCACACCACCACTGTGCAGCTCGGTGCCACTCCAGCCCAGAATGGTGGAGACTAAAGGAAAAGAAGTGGACGGTGAAGAGATTCAAACCTCTACCAACCCACAGACAGAATGTTCCCCTCAGGAGTTGGACCAAGGCGGAGCTACAACACCAAAGAATATCGGACTCATTATCGGAAAAGCCGTTTCATGTGTAAGCAGGCACTTTCTTTTTGCAAGCGATATACGTTTCAAATCTTCAATATGTCGCTAACACATGAGGTGTAAGAGTCTCTGCTACAGTGGGCTGTGTCTGCTTTTCTTTCTGACAACAACAGATCAGAAACGTCTTCATGCAGCAGGTGTCTTTTATCAAACGTACAGTGAATACACACCGCGTGCATGCAAAGACAGATACCTTCTCTATAAGCAGCTTCTTGCTCATGGTGATGCACTTATTCAGCCTCTCCTTGTATTTCTCCAGGAGTTTCTGCTGTTCATCTATTTGTCTCCGCAGGTCACAGTTAGCCTGTTAAAGAAAGACAGCGGGGACTGCGTTAAGTCTGGTTGTGTAGTTAATAAAAACATAGCACACACCTGGCATGATAACCTGCGGTACAGTTTGTCCTCTTAACCACTCTTCTTCGAAACTCAGGTTACGGACGCTGAACTCACCCTGAGCAGGTCATCTATTCGCCCCTCTTTTTTTTCTAGGTCCAGACTCTTGTTGCTCTCCAGAGCAGCAAGTTTCAGGCCCGTTAACTCCGTCTAAAAGAGAGAGAGAGAGAGAGAGAGAGAGAGAAACCAGGCAGATGCGTGTTAATAAATGCACAATGAAGTGAGTCATGTGAGCGTTTCGTGTATGCATCACATTACCTGAACACACTTGGTGGAGGAAGCTTTATTGTGTTCCCCAAAACACAGACTCGTAGGAGAAGAGCTATTCTGCCGGATCTACAGACAGACGGGTATTTTACAATCTTGTAAAAACACAGTCACATCCACCTCACGTCCAAATAACTCAACAGTAATGCTCGTGTAAGGCATTCTACAGTTTGTGAAATACTCACGATTGAGCCCGGGGCAGAGTGCGAGTTCTGTGGAGAGCGGCGAGCTGATGGGAGGCCTCTGACTGGACTGGAACCATTCCCACCCTGAAACTTTGCAGAGAAATATACTTAAAAAATCTGGTAATAGAATAATCAGGATTGTAACGTTTTGGAACTAGACTGGTACTCTGAGAGCGCCAAGGCCAAGGCTGCATTATACTTGGATGGTCATGTTAAACCACACGTTGATATCAGTTTCTCGAGTTCTTGTTCCGACTTGAGGGGCGTTCACATGAATTCTCCCCGTTGTGAACTCATTTTTCTGATTATTCCGATACCACATGAATGCAGCACAAATGCCCTATCGTGCAACGCTGACAAAAGTGAAACACAATGCACGTCTCCGCCCCGTGATTTGGACACGCTACAAAATTATATGGGTTCTTCCATGGCCCAAGTTACACCCTTATGTAATTTTTTATGAAAACTGGGCGAGTACTTTTCCCGTAATCCTTCTGATAGTCAAACAAACCATCAAACGTACAGCCAGACGGAGCTGAGGCGGAGGTAATGATGGGAGTTGCTGTAACACTCACATCAAAGTAGTCGCTGATCTTGGGCCCACGTGTTGAGGTTTTTCCTGCATAGAAAATTTTATAAAAACTTAATGCAAGCCATCAGTAATCTCTACATTATACTGATTTCTGGCAGGTATCTGTCATACCTTGACTACTCTCTGAATAGGTGTCAGCTTTCCTTTTCCTCCCTCTGGACGATTCAGAGTGCTTCTTCTCCGGGGTCTGTGAATCGATATGAAATAAGAGAAACAGGGCATAAATCTCTTGAGTTTTACCTAACAAAGCTGGATTTCGAGTGGTGGTGTTCTTCAGGAAAGAGCAGCAGGAGGAGAGAGTACATACTGAGTAGGCGGGGGAGCTCCCTCTTTTCAAATCAGAGTTCTAGAAAGAGAAGAGAAGGAGAGGTGGAGGTAGTGGGATGGACAAAAAGTCGAGTGGGCAGAGCAAGGATGTACTGAGAACATGCACCGGTGTCTAACCAGGCTTCACTGTTGGTATCTGTGTAATAAGTTGAATCATATTTAATATCAATTTATTTACATTCCGTCTTCAAGATAAATAAACATCCATGCAAAATGCAAAAAATGACTGCGTGTGTGTTTTACCTCCGACTCCTTGTCGCTCGAGGAGCCCAGACTGCCATAGCTGTGGTTAGAGGACTCATTGGCCAGACCCTGCACACAGCGACAATTCAACCAAATAAGTGAACACGTACAGTGTGAAAACAGTCTCCACAGGTGTGCGGTGTTCTCCAAGTTTAGCAACGTCATGAAATGTAAACTAAATTGAAACAAAGCCAGGGGGCGGGTCTCTAGTCTGACACGTCAGATAGGAATCCAAATCTTCTGTTTTTGGGTGTGTCACTTGGCTCTTTTCCACCACATTCAAATTATAAAAAAAAAAAAAGGAACCCAGCATTCTAATCTAGGTTAAAAACTTTCTTATGGCATGTGGACCATCATGGTGGAGTCACTGACGAACACGAGGCTCAGGACTGCTGCAACTTGTGTATGGAATTCTTTCAGCTGTAAGCAGGCATCTGAACAATGCAGCTCATTTCTCGTGCCTGCTCGAGAAAGTGTAGTGTCTTGTGAGCAAAAACGGTCACTAAAACAAAGCTGTTTTTTTTAATCCTTTAACAGACAAGAAACAGGAACATAAGCAATCTTTAGCTCATGAAGGCTCTTAGTTCAGCGGCCAACTGTGTTTGTGTGGTGTGTGACGTAAAAATAAGGCTTTAGTTTTCCTGTGCTGCGGTTACCTTAGCACCGCCACTGGTGCTCCCAGTGCTGCCTCCTGTGTTGCCACTGACAGCTCCTGTGAACCTGGCCTCCAGCAGCTCCTGTCTCCTGGGGTCCAGGCTGTGCAGCTCCTCCATTGGGGCTTGACATAAAGGGGATCAACAGAGTACGGTTAGACACTCACATTACAAGCCAACAGTGGTGACAAGTACAAGGAATCGGGGCAATTTTGCCATCGACATTTTTCTGTGTGACAATAAATAAATAAAAATGGGCACTAAGAGAAGGAACAGAGGAAAGTATCTGGGGGAGGATTAGAGAAAATTAGAGAGTGATTAGAGGATAAAAATAGAAAAATGGATTTAATCAACTGGGCAGTAGAGGTAAAAGGTCCTACTTTACGCTATGATGGAAGATACTGCAGATGAGTGACACTGCATTTCTAACTTAAGCAGGAAGGTCATTCTACCAGTTGGAAGTCAGGAGGGAGAAGAGTTGAGGCCGGGCGGAGCGAGTCTCCCAGTTTGTCAGCACAAAAACCATCAACCAGCCCTTCTATTATCTCAGAAGTCAGACCGTCACAATGGCCTCATTGCACAGTGCTAAACTAGTCTGTGATATTTAGGGATCCCAAACCCTTGCAGATAGAGCACAATACTGAGATAAGGAAAATATGAGTTTTATTCCAAAGTCTTTCTTCAAGCTGAACAGGCAATGTACATCGAGGCCTTACAGCAGTTATGTGGCTAATTCAAATGCTACACATGTGCATCAATGTTCTTTTTACGCTGTTGAAACAGGACACAGCTTTTACCTAGTTTTACATTTCCT
>NC_041371.1:19237058-19359558 GCF_900634415.1 Cottoperca gobio
AAATGTCTGCCCTGCTTCTGATCCTTCCTTCCTTTACCTTCTTCCATTCTTCAGGGGACATGCTTTTTATCTGGTCAGCAGGAACCAGCTCCCTCAGCATTTTGGGGATCATGACAAACTGCGACCTGTCTGAATCTACTTTCTCTCTGAAGAGCAGCCCGCCCAGGTTGGTCATGTCCTCTTTGGTGCACTTGTGGTATCCACGCAGGTATCTGGGCAGCTCCTACACAGAGGCACAAAAGAGGTCATGTGTCGTGAGAATTCTGCGTGTTGAGAAAGAGTGAAAGCCAGCAGCAGAATGAAGAGTGTGTTTTGGTTGAATACCTGTGGGAAATGGAAAGTGAGGTCTGCAACCAGGTCTTTCCCCGGGCTCACGTTGAACCAGAGCTTCCTCTTGAAGATCACCAGGTAGGGCGCACTGGTCTGGTTGCCTGGCAAACAAAACCTCAATTATAAATATGGAGAATCACTGACAAAAAAAACCTAAAGGCGTCAGTAGGAAGCATTACCTTCTTTCATTTTTTTCCCTTTCTTAGGAGGCTCTGAAGTCTGCCTTACACTGTCAAATAAATAATTCTGCGCCTCCAAACTTATGACCTAAGAATTAAAAACAGAACAACATCAGTTTGTTAAACAGAGTAGAAGCAGGGTCAGTAGTTGTGAAGACTTTAAATGCACCAGTGAAGAAGAGATTAAACTGTATGACCTCATTGTCTCAATGTTTTCACATCAAAATGAGTCAAATCATTAATGCAGACCAAACCACAAAATGTCCACTTAAGCCATATGGAAATCCATAAATGAACTCTTCAACTTTTCTTTGTCCCATTACAATGTAATGAAGGTCTAATACAATAGGGCTGTACTGAATGCCCTTTTTTCTTTTAGATAGAGGGTTTTGAATGAAATTTTAAATATGACGTCACCACCATACAAATGAAAAAAAGATCCTAGAACAAAATCCTCAATTTGAATAAAGTGATTTATCAGATGAAATGATTTCGTCTTGTTTTCATTAAATCAACTTTCTTTAATAATGAATATAACTTGTCAGTGCGTGCCTCTGGAGAGCAAACCACAGTTGCTTTTTGACCGCAGTGAAAATGTAGTTTTTGAAAGGCTAAATACCAACAAATATGGATTGAGGCAGAATATTTCATTAGAGAAAAAAATATTACATCTATGTCTTTTCAATAAATGTGGACTTTTTTAACTTTACAACTCTCTGTAGTTATTGGAAATGTTTGAATCACACAAGTTGGAAAAACAATCCTACGCAGCCACCACTGAAATCTAATTCTACTAATATATTATTCATTATTATAAATGAGTAGAGCCTCATCTTTATCTGCAACTGTGCAGAAATACCAGCTTTAGAACGAACAGACATGAAAAAGAAGCTTCTCAGTTCTTCGGTAGAGCTCTACTAAAACAAAGTATCAATCAACAAAGAAGCTAATATTAACCAACCCCACCTTGTTTGTAGTTTTCAGGCTCAGGCCATATCCTTCAGCTGAGCTCAGTTTGAGATGAGAGGCAATGGTGCAGCAAAGGTCTTCGATTGTGGTCGTCGATTTCACCTCAAATATCTGCACAACAGTGAAAAGAGTGAGCATAGAAACGTTTGCTGATACATAAATGGACTGTGTAATGTTATGTACTTCATTTGGCAGTCATTTTAGAACCACATGTTAAAACACATGTAGGGAAAAGTTGTTTGGTCTTGTGTTTCCTTGAAGGACGGATACCAATAATAATATAATAATATTAAACAGAAATAAAGGTTGGTTCAAAGGTCCTTCCATATGTAAACAGAAAGATGTTAGTTAATGTGACAATCAGCTGTGTCTTACGTCACTGGTGTCATTTGGGAAGTGGACATTATGGAAGATCTGCATGCTGTTCTGTTGGATGGCGTCCACTTCTACCTGATGGGGAGGAAGCTTCCTGGGCTCCTTACTGCGGGTACAAAGCACTCGGATGAATACATTTTACACACACACACACACACACACACACACACACACACACACACACACACACACACACACACACACACACACACACACACACAACTTTTGCATTTTACAGTAGAACCTGTGCTTTGTTGTGCTTGTGGTCGGTGTGGAGTAACTAGTTACATGGAACAGCTTTACGTAATTAAATTAAAAAATCAATGTAATTGTAATCCGTTACTGAGATAAAATATGCAATTGAATTATTACCGTTACTAATCAAAATGTTGGTGATGACAAAGGGGTTTAACCGAGTATATTACTTTTATAAGCTTATATGTAGAACATCACATTGATTCTGTTCCTTTGCATCGTTTCTATAAACTACTAGTAACCAACCCTTTGTTCAGCCCGGCTCCGTCATCTTGTTACATGTGATCTATTGTTTCTCATTTCTGTTTCTAACTCCAGCCTGACCTGCGCATCCTATGCAGCCTCTGCAGGCAGCCGGGAGACAGCAGGTCTCTGCGCCGGGACTCCAGGAAGTGCTGAGTGTGTCCCATCAAATTATGACTGGGTGAGAACAAGCCTGAACACAGCCACATGAGCTGCCACCCACGCTCCATACTCAACCTGAGAGTGAGAGAGAGCAAGGAAAAGGGGTCACAGAGGATTGGATCTGCTGGCTCTTGATATACAGAAGTACACAGAACATACAGAAGTACACACTGAGGCAGCACCTGTTGTTGTTGTTGGTCATCTGTCTCATAATCTGGCAGTAGATCTCGTCCTGCAGAACTTCGTGCTGTGTGGCTGGACCGAAGATCTGGTCAGTCAGCTCTATAGGAGTGCGAGCATGTTTGATGGGGTAGTCGCCCATGTACTTCAGGATAGGTAGCAGCCAAGGTTAAGGATTCACACGGACAGTAATGACACTAGACTAGGGTGTGTATAACATTATACAGTCCTTTTAAGTGTTCAGGACAGAGCGGCTCTTTCCTCCTTCCTTATAATGTGTTATAATCAGCTTGCAGCACTGTATAATTATGCATGTAAAATAGAAATTGTTTCAGGTAATATGTATAATATGACATTACATACGTGAAATGTAAATGTAAATAATTCAGCATTAAAGCAAACAGTGGCTGCTTAGAGTAAGTAAGTAAGTAAGTATACTACTCACATTATAATGAATTCTAGCAGTGATCATAATGCATCTCCTGAACCAGGTTTAACGCAGTAAAGTATCTCAACATTCTCTAATGTTACAGCTGTTACTGAAACCGTCCACCTTGCTCTCATCTCCATTAGTTTCAAGGATATCAGTGAAGGCAATGCAGGCCAGGTTGCTGAGGTCAGAGTCGCCGACCAGACTTTTCATCAGCGGCTGTTTGAGAGGTTCCTTGGAACAAGCCCACAGCTTCTCCCTGCCGACCCCTTTGGACGCACCGAGCCGACCCGCGGGCCTGCGACCGGGAGGAAACAGTGTGAGCACATCAGTGAAGAAGCCCTGAAAGCTTCTTTCATGTAAAAGTTTTCAATTGTGATGATGATGTCTGACTTATGGTTAGATGAATATGCCATATTTGATAAATAAATATAAAGGAACTCATATCAATACCTGAAGTTATCGACTGCAAACTCTTTTATAGAGACAGGAGCCACCGTTTCGGTTCTTGGTGTGGCGCTTTGTGCTGCTAAAGGTTTCCTCCGATTAGGAGTGAGAAGCTCCTGAGGGGTCAGAAGCAGTTCATCAGTTTCACCACTAACTTTATTAACGTCTACATGTTAATAAAGTAAATTCCTTGCTGATGCAGAGTGCTGATTGTTATATTGTATAAATACTAACGACAACTGTAGGGGAAAACACTTGTGCCAACCAGCCCCATCACAGGGTTGGTTGGCACATGTTTTGAGGTTGGTTAGGACAATTTTATCCTATATCCTATAGTTACAAAACGTTAAGCAACCAATACAAATATGTGAAACTTTAATTCAAACAAGAACCAGAAAACCTAAACTGTTAATAGAATATCTGCTCATTTTTAGAACCAAAAAACATTTTAAAGCAGTTCATCAGTAGGAATTTTGCCATTGACCATTCAAACTAATAATTAACTAACGATATAAACTTAACAAATTATACATTAACAGTTAACAGTACATGTGCTGACCAATCCCGCTCACATTGGGGATATTATAAAATCTTAACGTTAATCTTACCAAAAGAGTTTCCGATGTTTTAACACAGCCGATGAGTGCACGTCAAGAAATCCAACATTTTGATGTTATTTTGATGATTAATCTATATTTGTTTCTGTGACCTTCAAAGTACCAGAAAACAGCTTTGTGCCAACCAACCCTGGTCTCCCCTATTTAATGACTATATTTATATATGACTCACATATCGACTACCTTTCCTATTTTTATACACTGGTTTAAATGTATTTATTCAATTCACTCTCTTCTGATATCCTTTTTTGTATAGATTTTATGTTTAAGTTGAATTCTGCTAATATATGTTCATTTTGCAATAAAAACAACTAAAAGGTTTACCAGCATATCGTCAGAGGGCTTCTCTAGAGTCGGCAGAAATTGCACTGTATCCTTATAGACGGCACCGCGGACACTGGTCCGCTGGTTGGTTGCTTTGAACCAGTTTTTATCAGGAGAACGTTCTTCATCTTTCTCTGCCATCAGCAGGTCCCATTGTTTACAAACCAGGAAACTGGGGTCCTCTGCAGAGGGAGAGAAACGGAGAGGCATGAGTGGGATAAAATAGACTTCCTAAGTGTGTTTGATCCTACTATCCTATACATTACAAGCTCTAGACTCTTACCTGGTTTGTTGGCATCCTGCCTAGCCAGTGCATACACAGAGCGCTGTATCAAGCCTTCCAGGTTTCTTTCTATAAGTGCGAACATGTCCGCAGCTTCCCCAGACTTCAGGATAAACTCTCCTCTGACTGTGACCAAACTCACTGACTGAACACTGAGATGGCTGTCATTGGACAGGTTAGAAACATCAGCATTTTATTTGTTTGATACTTCTCAAATCTTAATTCAAATGTTTTGCAAGGGAGTAAATTAAAACAAGAACAATTAGTTTAGAAGAACAAAAAGTTATCCATACCTGATCATGCGTACTTTCTTTACCTCTATGTAAGGAAGCTCAAGGAGTCTCTTGTCTGATCCATCCATGAAGAAGATGCCATTCCAGTTTACAGCCACAACAAACATGCTTTTGGGCAAAGGAGGCCCTGTGGACAGATATAGGAAGGCAAATGTTTCAGAAGCAATTTGCAATTGGTAATCAAAGTTCAGTGGGGATTAATGTTTTTGTCCAGTTTGTTAGTGAATTGAGTTTAGTCCTGAAACGATTCATTGTTTAATGGATTTAACAAGCTGTTTGTTTACTGACCTGACATCATTGTAGCTTCAAAAAACTTGGAGAAGTGCAGGGGCCATGCGTGCTGAGCGTTGCGGACCAGTTCTCCTTTAACGCTGTCTTTTTTCTGCTTCCCGTTGACATAAGGACCCTGTAGGATCAGGATGTAAGGATTATCCATGTTATGAAGAAATACAAGTAAATAAATCCTCTAGTATACTACACATGGCCTATGCTAATTTGTTTCAGGCTGCAGTCGTATTCATAAAATACATACAGTAGCTTCTTTTGTTTGACTGCATGCACTATACCTGTTGGTGTGCATCGCTGATGAGCTCGATCCACTTCGTCATAGATTTGTTCTCAATAAGGGGCGTGGCGATGCACTCCTCAACCACCTGATGGACGTTGTCTCTGTTGTATGCAGCGCCAAACTGGATATAATAGTGTTTTGCTGCCAGCTGGACGTATTCATCCTCCTGAAAGATGCAGATTTTTATTGGAGTTTACACAAATTGGTTCGTTGTTTAGGAAAAGTATTGACAAAAACATCGATATCTACAATAAGACCGTCGTAGAGGATCCTAACGTTGGTCTCTTTATGATTCTTACTACCACTGGTATTTATTGTTGCTGTCTAATAAGCTATATGTTAACATTGGGACCAGGGTGAGTGTAACAAATAATACAAATTCAACATTTTCTATGCTTGCGCTTTTCTTCAAGCTTGCATTTATTGATTCATTTGGCCACATGGCAGCAGCTGAAATGATAGATAAATATTGTTATGTGTTCCTAGTGTCCCATCAAAGTCCAGATCTAATGAGCCTGCATAAGCACTGGAACTTCGCCTTATAAAAATATATGAGTAAGGAGTACTAAGGAGTATCAGTTCTTCAATATAAATGACCATCTATGATGGACAAAATCCACCGATGATCAGAAATATGTTGTCTTTTACCTTCACATCAGGAATAAGGTTATAGTAGAGCATGTAAAAGTAAACAAAGTCCTCTCACTCCCGAGCCTTACCGTCTCACTAATGTAGTCTCTTATCTTGATACCCTTGATGACCTGTCTGTAGATTAGATCCGTGCTGATTGGGTCTATTGAGGAGTCATGCCAGGGTGTAAACAGTTCCTTGCGGATGGAGAGCGTCCAGGGGGTGTCCTTCTCCTGCTTGCCCTGCCTCCTCATCTCCTGCTCGCACTGTGACACTGCATCCAACACGTGCTTCCCACTGTTGCCCAGAGACCACATCTGGAGACCAAAAAGACCAAAAATGTTTGAGTGAGTGTGGTTCCCTACAAGCTTTTGTACCAGAATTTAGCACTGATTAAACAACATTAAGAAACGGGATATACAGTATATGGGACAACCAAAGTATGTGCACATGCAAATAGAGGGGGGGAAGGTCGGCCTGTCATGATAATTATGTTACGGACTAAATGTATGAAACATGGACATGACCTCGTTCAATTTATTATTCATTTATCAGATTTATCAACTTTCATACAATATATGGACATGACCCCAATACTTTTCCATTATCGACTTATCGAATGATATATGGACACGACTCCGATAATCTTTACGTTATTAGGTTGCGTGTTTACACAAAAAAGTCAGCAACATTTTAGCCAACATGACACCGGGATTGACAGCAGAGTTTTCCCTACCATCATAAAACTTGGAAAATTGCGCGGACATTGCAGATCTTTGTTAACAGATCCCGTCCATTTTATTTACTATTCTGATAAATTTACAATATTAGTTTAATTTAATTAGGATATACACATTTTAAAAGATTTACATTCCAATCACAATGTCTGGATATTCTTAATACTTGTAAATTCATTTATCTGGTATACTTGCATTATGATGGTATATAATCATTATATTAGTAGCAAAACATGGTCTTAAAATGTCAATAATATCGTTTACCGACAATATATCATCCAACAACAATAGTTACCAGGCGTAGGAAGGTCTGAATGGATATGAAGAGACAAGAGACAAGGAAGTAAAGCGAACCTTCTCAAAGAGGCTGATGTACAGGGAGAATCCATATGTGTCCTGAAGATTAATCTTGTTAGCCACAGATTGACAGACTTCCGCAGAGGTGGAGGCAGAGTCCATGTGTACACTGATAGTGCGGCCATCCATTAGAGTCACAGACACATCTATGGGCTCCTTGGACTTGGCAGCCTATCAGTGAGTAGAAGTTGATTTAAACTCTAGAAAGCAATCCAATAATTCATGCTGCTCAAGAATATCTTGTATTTACAACAATACACCTGGCCAAGAAAACACTATGACGAGATGATGAGACTTAAGTATAATAACAAGAAAGAAATGTGACTCAGTGTTTTTACCTGTTGCTCTGTCCAACAGGGCAACTCTTTTCTCTCTCCGTTGGCTACTATACGACGCAGGCGCTCAGCACAGTATGCTCCGTAATCACTTGGCCCTTTGTTGATAAAACTCTCCAAATACTGTGGAAAAGAACAGGATGAATAAAAATATGCTGCCAAATCAAAAATGATCAACAAGGTTGACAAATGGAATAAAATGAGCATGGACTGAATTGTGGGTTTCTTGGAATCAATACTAACTTGATGAATTGAAAATGCTGTTGTAAAAGTTGTAAAAGCCAATTGAGAGTGAAGACTGACTGTATGTTCCTGGTAGTATTGACTTCATTGATTAAACCGAGCCTTTTACCCGTTACAAAGGATAGATTTTGTATCTTAAATTGTTTCCACATGAACAGAGAAACTGTCAGCAGTGTTTCTCTAAGTCAACATTTCTTTACTCTGCTTTGTCATTTGGAAATTACAAAAACATTTTTTAACATTTTAAGATAAACCCCGGCTGTATTCACAGATTTCCACATATTTTTCAATTAAAATACACGGTAGAAATGACAAGAAAATACTTGTGATTATAACAAAGTCAACTTTGACCAGACCCAGTGCATTTGACCATTGCATTAAATGTGTTTATAAAACGGACATGTCAAATCAAGCAATCTGATTGGTTCTTAGCCGTGGTATAATGAGCGTATATCACGGGTAGAATTGTAGTTACTTTTCACAACAAGTCAGTATCCCTCCGCGTCTGAGAAAAAGCTACAACCGTTACAGTTGTTAAAATGGAGCAATATTCTCGCCACGCCAAAAAGCAACAGCCTAGTACGAGTAACTTTGTGAGCCATTCTACTGATGCTGGACAGTTTTTCAGTGGGTGCACAATAAATGGCAACATACAAATTAATGTAAATAAATAGCCAAATAATCAATCAATGTTGTCTGTCTAATACGTTCGCTAGCTGTTAGTGTTGTTGCATATATGGTCATTATATCACAGTTAAGGGGGTTGTACCACGCCCCTTAACTGTGATATAATGAGCATATACCACGGCCTGTCATGGGCTATTGCTTAATTATAGTTCAGGTTGCAGAAGATGATAAGGATATACAATGAGTAAAGGTGTCCATTATTGCCATATTTACCTTAAGCTTTCTTTCAGTAACTCTTTATCTGCATTTTACGAGGCTCATCCAGGACCTTTGATCTTATCTTATCCTACTACTAAGAACATATCAACACAGCGGGCGGGCTTGAACTTCTAGGAAATGTGACTTTGTTTATCATCCTTTAACAATTATTTGTGAAAGAAATCTTTGACAGGTAATATTGAAGAGTTACCAGAGGAGGAATACGATTAAAAAACGGGGGACATTTTATACACTATAAACAGGAAGCTGCTTTATTACTGAATGACTTGCTGCAGACTGACCTTCATGAAGAGGCCCGTTGGGGGGAAGATCCCAAGACAGATGGAAAGAAGGGTCCAACCGTGCATATGGCTCTTCCTCTTCTTATTGTTCACCAGCTGCTTACAGATCTGGCAGTAAATCTCATCCCTGTACATGTAGAGAAACATGGCGGGAGCGTTTAAAACAAGACAGACACAGAGCAATAAGAACTGAACGACGAGGGAAACAAGATTCAAGAGAACCTCCAGGAGTTCTCAGGGTATATAATTATGATATTATAAGGCTGCATTGTATACAGCCTTTATATCTGCGTGTCCTTACTTTATGTCTGGTCTCGATAGAGCGTATCCGATGATGATGTTTAGTTTTTCCGTGGATGAAAGTGGTCGATCCAGTGTCGGGACCCTCTCCAATCAAAACATTCCCATCGTCATTGAAGTCCTCTGGCTGGTAAAGATGACAACAAAAGAACAATTTAGCATACGACGCACATAATGAGCAGAAATAATGATGATGAAGATCATAGCAACATTAGTGCTGACCTCCTCGGCAATAACAGAAGCTTTTCTGTTTCCAGCTCCGAACTTCTTCTTGTTCTTCCTCAGTATTATCTGTTCAGAAAACACACGACGATTAATGACTGCAGGCTGCTGCTAACCATTATTTTCACTATCGGTTAATCTACCGATTATTTTCTCTTGTTGCAAAATAGTGAAAAATGTCCATCCCAGTGTCTTAAAGTCCAAGGTGTCTTTAAATGTCTTGTTTTGTCAGTCCAAAACCAGAAGACATGCATTTAAATATGGTATAAAACAGAGAAAAGCAGGATATTTTCATTAATCGAGAGGCTGAAAACAGCATTTTGGGCCTTTTTTGCATGAATCTTTTTTTCTTTCTGTCGATCGACTAATCATTGCAGCTCTAAATGACTGATGTTTGACACTTTGTATTATACTGTAGCGGAAAATAAGCTGTTTGTAATATGTTACCTGGTCCAGTCCCACCAGGTGGCTCAGCCTCCTGCCCTGCCTGAGAGGCAGGTGACGCGAGATGGTGCTGGATTCTTGAGACAACATGTCCGCAGATTTTGGTTCTGGTATGTCCTCCATGAAACGCAGTATAATCCACCATACAGTTAGACATGCCTGGAGAAAAAAAAGGAGAGGAGAAGCTGGGAGTGAGCTTTGGCAATAGATGTAAATCTGGACAGTAAGAAAGCTTCCCTCTCTTCCCTCTCTGTCCTCTCACCAGCACGTCACCCTCGTCATCGTGGGGCAGAAGCGGCTGCTTGAGTCTCTGGTTGTGGTGTGTGTGGCCGTGGTTGCTCTGGAAGTGAAGGATGCTGAACTTGTAGAAGGAAAACTCATCGTTGCCGTCATCGAACCCGTCCTCGTCCTCGTCCTCGTCCAGGGATGGGATGGGGGTTGTTGAGATGGAGGCTGGAGCGATGATTTCCTCTGAGGTCTCGACAGAGGTTTCCTCCACCGGCTCTGGCAGGTTCCTCCTCATCTTGATAAATAGAATTAATACCAAGGGTTCAGTCGGGATTCATTATATATGGCAAAAGTCTATTACGGTCACATTACCAGGTACACAACTGACATATCAGCTAACCTCAAATTCATTTGATGCTTTCTCTTCTATATCTTCCACAGGAGGCGGGAGCTGGATATCATACGTGTCCTCCTCAGGCTCAGGCTCCTCAGCAGCTGGTCGCAACTTGGTGATAGCGTTCAGTCGCTGCTGAAGCTCCAAAGCAATCCGGTCTTGGTTCTCTTTCTCTTGGCGTAAAAGGTAGGCCTGTGAGGGGTGTTGGGTTGAGAGAGGATAGAGAAAAAGTGGGGGTGAAAATGAGTCCAAGTACAACACACTTATTTCTTGACATTTATTATGTTATTTGTAGTTTCAAGACTTTCAGCTCTTACTTCCTCCTTCATCTTTTGAGTAATTCTTCTGGCCAGGATCCCTCTTCTGTGAGCCTGCAGCAGAATGACTGCCTCTCTCTTCTGCTTACAGACCTTCCTCGCCCGGTAGCCTCGGACCTACAGTTCAGTTCAGTATCAGACATAATTAATCATCCTATTAAAATGTCTTTGTGTTGCATATGGATCTAACAAGAAGTCGTTTCTTTAAAAAGTGCATTTGAAACATCTTAACAACACATTAAAAAATGCATTTGAATAAATTACAAAATCCAAAAATAAATATATAAATATATATATATAAAATGTGTGTGTGTGTGTGTGTGTGTGTGTGTGTGTGTGTGTGTGTGTGTGTGTGTTATGATCCATTATATTAGTGTAACAGATGGGTGTTTATAGGACGATTGTGAAGTACTTTGCTAAACTATGTCTCTGTTTCTTTACTATGTCTAAAATAATTGATAGATTCATACAAATCGTGTATTTCACATTACTGTAATTATTTCCTGGAGGGTTTTTAAGCAATTTTTTTTCACATTCCCTTGCAAAATAAAAGTATTGTATCGTTTCATTTGGACATGTTCAACAAACAGAACAGAAAACTGGGACATTGAAAATTGAATAAAGCTAATCTACAGCACATGCCTGGCTCTGGATGGTGAGTGCTGCTGCTTGCTGTCTTTGGAAATGTAACCGCAGCCTCCGACTGCGGATCTTTGATGCCAGCCTCTCAAAGCCTAGCAGAAGCTGTTTGGAGCAAGAGTGAAAACAAAGGACAAGGACTTGAGATAAATTATAGCAAATGCGAAGGAGGGAGCATGATCTCAGCTGCGAGCTCTGAGTTCTACGAAAGGTTATTAAGCATCAGACCTTTCTTCGCAATTTCTCCTGTCTGTAAGCTCTCCAGTGCTTCTGCAACACCACAGCTGCCTTTCGCTTCTTCAGGAAAGACTTTCTGCAAAAAGGAAAAGTAAAAAAAAAAAAAAAGAAACACACTCCTCAATTGCACACTGTCTCTTTGTGTCTTTTTCTACGACACCCTGTTTGATCTTGCAGCACGTACATCACTACACTATAGTTCCCATCTCTATGTGAATTCTGCACCTGTCTTTGTGTACCAGCATGACCCTCTGGATCACCAGCGCTATCCTGTTGAGTTTTTCTTCCCTCAGTCGTTCCAGGACGGCGTCATGGGCATCCTGAAATAAAGTGGGGGGGGAAAAAAGACACATTTCTATGCTCTGATTTGCCCAGAAAATCCTTGCAATTAGATGCCATAATGTTCTGAGATCAAGTCATCCAAATGTCTTAAAGGTTCTTTTTCACCCTCAAGAAGATCTTGGTTCTGCCTATTTTCCACTCGTTCGCTCCTTCAATCACTGCCTTGCAGATGGCTTCACAACAGGCAGCAGCTGACTCCTGGAGAGACAATAAAGATGCTGAAGAGACACTAATGACAGCCCAAATCTCTCTCGGAGGGGGGGGGGGGTTGTAACATGGACAGTGTTATCTTGAGTGACATTTAGCTGTAACATTCTAGATTCCACGAATATGACATTGATTTTATGAAATCAACATTGTGATGTACGATCATCAACAGGACGGCATCACAACTCACAGTTTTGGGGTCACAGACGGTCGTCTTCAGGAGCACCCTGTAGCGCTGCAGGAAGTCCCCAAAGGTGTGCCGTATTGGGTATCCCAGCTTCCGGATGCGGATTGTGTCAATCATGCCGGAGTATCTCAGCTGACGAATACACAGCTCTCTGTCAAACACCTGGAGGAGAGCGCATCAAAGTGGTTGTGAATATTCTGCGTGGGCCCGAGTAGCATTTAGTTTTCTCTTCTTCCTTGACAGCAACAGCAAAATTACTTCTTCAAATCCGCTGTTCTGTCAGCGTCATTATTGTTGTTGTATTTGTTTCAGGCAAGAGAATATATATTTAGGGCTGTCGCAATATCAGATTTTCACTTTTTGTCCCTTTGTCCCTAAATTAAACTCGAAATACGAGTGCAGGGAGGTGGATAGTGAGACTGTCGCCAAAACTGCACAGAAGCGTACAAAAAGAAAGTAACAGAGATGATTTAAAAGGCCCACATGTGTACCCAATTTCAAGGTTTGAGACAAAAGAAAGAAAAATTCGTAGTCGACTAACATTCATACCATTATGACTAACCGATTAGTTGATTTGATTGACAAATCTGTAAAACCTCCTCCACAAAGAATCATGCACCACCTTAAATCTTGGGTTTAGCAGAGATAAGTTTCTTGGAGATAAGTCATTCAGCATGAAGAAAAATGACTTCTTGACTTAAGAATTCTTAGTTGACTAGGTCCTAAATGACCAATTACTCGACGTATCTACTAAGAGGGGGCAGCACTGCACATTTTCATCAACAGTTTCACTTAATATGACAAATGTCACATGGTGGCGCTGGAGGTTAAAGTCAGGGGATCATCTGGGAACCACAGATATTTGTGCAAAAAATGTTGTGCTTATCCATCAAGTAGATGTTAATATCTCACTGGATAAGTGAAAACTTTCACCTGCTAGTGGCCCAATAAGAAAACTCAGGGGATTGCCAAAGTAGTAGGGGATTCATCCTCTGGGATCATGAATCTCTGTACAAAACCCATCCAGTAGTTGTTGATATATTCCAGTTTGGAGCAAAGTGGTGGACGGACGCTGCGATCACTACAGCCATGTAGCTAACATGGCTGGAAAAGATTATGGTGAAGGAAAATAAATTGGACTAATTTAATAAGATAAGGAAACCTTCACCGTTTCTACTGTATCTTAGCAAGAATTATTTTCCAGATCATTTGCTCAATTGCTTTATGGCACAAAACAGGAAGAGGCCGTTGTTGATCCAGTACAAGGCCAGATGGTAGCGGGGCTGAAAGGCAGATCGGAAAATTAATTTGATCCTCTTCGGTTAAGCCAAACGGGGAATGAAACAAATGTAGACGGGGAGGTAGAACACAGGAAATAATAGGACTTAGGGGAAATGTTGTAATTTAGATTAACACTTGCACAAACACCACTATCGAACATAATTGCTCAACGATACGGCCATGTTTAAAAACGCTACACATAGCAACCGTTGTGTGTTACTGTGGCCATAATATGCAGCAGTTGCTGTTGTGTCATTCACCTCAGACTGCTTTTCATTGTTGGGTTTGAAGCAGCGGATGAAGAAAGGCTGGCAGGCGGACAGAGCCTTCATCAGGGAGTCCAGAGACTGACGGAACTGAGCGCTCAGCGTCGCCACTTGTTTACGGCTGTCACTCTGGGCCTGCAGGATGAGAGAAAGGAGACTGAAAACATGATGCTGCAGGAATGAGTCCTAAGACGTGGAAATGAGTCAGCATTTTTGCACTTCCGATTCCCTCGTCTCAAAGTGAACAGTTTTCTTTTTATGGGTTTTGATTAGATGCCTGAAATAAGGTCTCTGGTTAAGTCAAGCTGAAGATATTTTAACGTTTTGTTCTGCGACTTAAAAAACGTTAGTAAACACTCCACTTCTTCCTCGCCTTAAAAAAGGCGGTCAAGGAAGACCACTGGGTTTTTAAGCTAATTTTGGTTGTGACTAAATCATGGAATTACAACTTGCGATGGTAACTTCTGGGTTGTCCTGCATAATACGACACCCCTGCAGCACTCTATACAGGAGCAACTAACACACCAATGTCCCTACCAGTGCATGTCCACTGTATCCCAATGTAGAGCACAAATAAATGTCCATCAAAACAAGTAGATTATATATGTAGCAATGTGAAAGCAAATGACGTGCAGAGGAGGTTATGCTTTCATACCCGTAGAGAAGTATTAGGTGTAATGATGATCTTCTTGTTGTTACTGATCTTCACACCATTGGTTGAAAGCTCAGTCTCAAATATCTGACGAAGCTGCTTGTTGGTGGTTTTTTCAACCATCTTGATCATGTCAAAACTGACCGCATCTCTGTTCTTTTCCAGGAACCCTTAATAGAGAAAGAAGAACATTACTGATCCCCACACAGCAGGCCATTAGTCTTTAGTTGGACTTGTTGTACAATCAGCTTTTTGTACCTTTGGAGTCGTAGTGAACGCTGCCTGCAAAGTGGCAAATTCCAAAGTCTGTGTCGTGTTCACTTTTGGAGGCGATGTAGGTCTTGTTGCCACGGTGTTGCTGGTTCATCTTGTTCAGCATCGTGATGTCTGAGCCCTGTGACACACCAAACAATACTTTGACTCAAAAACAAGCGGAAATATTTGACTGAACTTAGATTTTATAGTAAACGCTTCAATAATGTTTGGAGTGTGAATTGATTAAAAAGCAATCCTGCATAGCAGCATCACCTTTGGGAAATGGCTTTCTTCATCGATGAGAGCCAGCAGGTTACAAGGTTTCACAGCCAGAACGTCCAGGATGCTCTGATTGTCACTGAATTTCATGTTATTCCACACAATGTCCTCTTTCAGGTATTCCTTCTGCTCCAGCTTGAAGATGTGGCCCACAAAGAACTGCTGCAGCTTTTCATTGGCAAAATTAATGCACAGCTGCTCGAAGCTGTAAGACGACAAGGGGACATTTATTCAGGTTGAAGTAACTGTAAAGCTGTGCGACGCTCAGCCTGAAGTAAAATGTCCTGACCTGTTTGTTTGGAAGTTCTCAAAGCCAAAGATATCGAGCAGGCCAATGGACAGGAAGGAGGATTTGGGGATTTTGGTCAACTTCTTATAGATGACACTGTTGATTTTCCCAACGATCCATATGAACAGCTTATTGTAGATTGCCTGAGAGATCGGCCACAAATTACAGTTCAATTTAATCTTCTCAGCATGAGTAATCTGTCCAACTAAACTGAGGAATATTAAAGGGATAGTTTGGGGATTTTGAAGTGGGGTTGTATGAGGCACTGTGTTTACCTGCAGTAGATGGCGCTCCAGATTTAGAGAAACAGACCAGAGTTACTGCACGGAAGCAAAGCATTGTACTACTGTGGACGGGGGCAGCAGCAAAACATATTTTAGCCACCTAAAAGAAAGGCCCACCTAAAATAATCAATATCAGTTTTAGTGTACGCTATATATAGATTATTTTCAAGGCTTTACCTTGCCGTCAGACAGCTATACAGTCTATGTTTCTGACGAGGAACTGAAGCTTTTATCTATGCTCTCGCCAAAGCCACCAGACACCAGACAACAGACACCAGACACCAGACAACAGACAACAGACACCAGACAACAGTCACC
Organism: Cottoperca gobio; assembly: GCF_900634415.1. NCBI lineage: Eukaryota > Metazoa > Chordata > Actinopteri > Perciformes > Bovichtidae > Cottoperca > Cottoperca gobio. The sequence continues at coordinate 19,253,344 of NC_041371.1, forward strand.
AGACACCAGACAACAGACAACAGACAACAGACACCAGACAACAGTCACCAGACACCAGACAACAGTCACCAGACACCAGACAACAGACACCAGACACCAGACACCAGATAACAGACACCAGACACCAGACAACAGACACCAGACACCAGACACCAGACAACAGACAACAGAGACCAGACACCAGACACCAGACACCAGACACCAGACACCAGACAACAGAGACCAGACACCAGACACCAGACACCAGACACCAGACACCAGACAACAGACAACAGACACCAGACAACAGTCACCAGACACCAGACAACAGACAACAGACAACAGACACCAGACAACAGTCACCAGACACCAGACAACAGTCACCAGACACCAGACAACAGACACCAGACACCAGACACCAGATAACAGACACCAGACACCAGACAACAGACACCAGACACCAGACACCAGACAACAGACAACAGAAATTTCACCTCAGAACACGGGGGTAGCTGGTCTACCTCTGAAAGTTAGTTAGTTTGTGTAATTGTGTGACTTCAAAGTCACACAATTACACAAACTAACTAACTGATCAAGGCAGCGGTAGACCATCAACTCCGGTGTTCTACGAGGTAAAATTACAGTGTTTTTCGATAGAGTCTGGTGGCGTTAGCTTAGAGCATAGATGGAGATAAAGGCTTCAGTTCCCTGTCGGAAACATAGACTGTATAGCTGTCTGACAGCAAAGTAAAGTGGTGAAAATCTTCTACATATAGCGTACACTCAAACTGAGTTTTTAGGTAGCTAAAATACATTTAGCTGCTGCCCTCGTCCACAGCAGTACATTGCTTAGCTTCCGTGCTGTAACTCTTTGTCTGTCTTTGTCTCCAAACTGTGGGCGTGCCGACTGTCAACTACTGTAGGTAATACACTGACTATGGATAAGTACCTCATACAACCCCAATTCATCACATCCGAACTATCCCTTCAAGTACTGCAGTGCATTTGAGACTGGATGGTTATTTGTTCTAATCCCTGGATCTCCCCTCTGTCAACAACTGCTGTATGTGAAACGTCTGCTTGCACCCTCCTCTTTTAAACGGTATGAATGCAGCTCAAAAAGTACTAGTAAGTCCAATTACTCAATTATTTGCTCTGCAGGCAAAGGTTAAAATCACCTCTTACTGTTTCATAATGACACTTCCTTATAACTTGCAGTACGCAACATTTATAGGGTAATATTCCTGAGTCAGGATCCAATAAGGAAGTATGCAACATTGTGATTTACAGTCAGTGGATCAGTTTTATTACCTTGACGAAGGCGTCTCTACAGTCAGACGCCTGTTCGGAGCTGAGGGGTTTGATTACCCTCTCTCTGTTGGTCATGAAGGAGCGATGGGTCAAACTCTCCGCCAGGGAAGATTTCTTCACCTGAAGAAAACCGTCAGAACCTTTTAATCATGTAATGCTGAAGAAAGATGACAACGGTCACTAAATATGAGCGTGAACATAGAAGTGCTCACCTCCAGTATTGCCGCTGCGATGCTGAAGTGTTCGGACTTGCTGACATTGCTGGTTTCCATGTTATTTTGTGTGTTGGCTGGTGGGTACACGGGATCAAATGTAACAACAACAACACAATAAATATAAGCTTATTGTGTTGCAAAGGCAGGTGAAGTCCCATCTAGTGGTAGAATATAACTTAAGTACCCTTATTGGTAAAACTTTTTATGATGCCCATGTCTATAATGCATTTTATAAATATACTTATAGTGTGTTTTAATCTGACTTTTACTTGTGGTGGAGTGTTTTTACACTGTGGTATCTCTACTGTGTGTTTATTTGCATTGAGTGTAGCATACATTAAGTTAAGATTAAAGTATAGTTTTATCAACATTTATTTTTTCCTGTAACCAAAAATATAGTCAGCATTAAATTATAGCAAAAGAAATGCAATAATCTAAAATGCCTACACTCACCCTGGAAGCAGACGTTTCCCAGGTGTAATATGGCTGCCAGCAGCTTGAGGATTTCTTGACACTGGCTTTCTGAGAAGGTCAGGATTTTCATCGCAGAGCGAATACGCGTGTAGTCTTTAGCATCATCTCTGCCTTCACACGAAAAACAGCCGCCCTGCAGCGCACGAGAGGGGAGCTTTAGATTATTCCTTGCAGGGAGACGATATGTCATATGTTTAGGTTAAGATTGCAAAAATGAGCTGCGGACAGCCGCTGTAATACCTTAGAAAGGAATTTGTACTCCATAGCATCTCCAAGGTTCAAGGCTTTCTTCTCCTCTGCCGTGGCTCCTGCCAGCATGCAGTAAAACACGTGGTAGTTTCTCTCCTCCAGGGCCTGCGGTTAATGTGGAGAAATAATATACTTTTATTGCTACTAAAAGATAAATGGTAACACTTTCCATATCTTTAATGCATCATAAAGATACTTATAATGCATTATAATCTGCTCATAGCACTGCATAATTTTAGTTATAAGCACTCATGAATATTCATATTGCTTTATAACAATACTGATAACATTTTATAAGGACTTATAAGTACCATAATAATTTTTATTATATTTTATATATTTTTTTTTTATATTACTCACTCTTATAAAGCACCCAATGACCACTTATACGATCATTTATAATCACATTATAATAAAAAGATTACAATGTTTTACAACTATGGTAATTATATTATACTATGATCCTTGTAAAGAAATGTAAGTTACAAGCAATTATGAAGTATTATAATACTAAAATGCTTTATAATGTGTTATGATTAGTGTTTTAGAGCATTATGAATATTTATGAGTGCTTATAACTATGATAATACGGTGCTATAAGCAGATTATAATGTTTATAATATAAAGTATATATGTTTATAATGCGTTACAGACATAGAAAGTGTTACCAGATAAACTAAAGGTCTTTTTGTGGGTGTAAATGAACTGCTAATGTTTTACATGGCTTCATGAATGTTTACTGAGGCAGAGAGATGTCACGCAACATGAAATTATCTACTTTCTCCGCAGGCCACTGAGAGTCCGTGGCCCATGATAACAGCATGTTTATCTATCCAGCCCTGCTTTTATTGGTCGACGCCATAAATCTGCCCCTGGATATGATAAGAAGAACTAGGTGTTTGGACTGAGCTAACTCACCTGATGGCACACACGAGACTTCTCCAGAAGATACTGCTCCACACGAGCGCCTTCGATCACTCCGTCCTTATTGAAGAAGATCTCCAAATATTTCCCAAAGCGACTGGAGTTGTCGTTCCGGATTGTTTTGGCATTTCCAAACGCTGTATGGGACAAAATAAGGACGTTTGAGCACTGTCTGTTTTTTCTTCACTATTTCTGTCTATGCGTGTCTCAACAGGCAGTTGTTACTCGTTTTTTGAGTACGACTGCATGTCTTGGTGTCAGTGAAGTTGTGCGGATGAAGTACCTTCTAGTATTGGGTTGGACTCCAGGATCTGCTGCTCAATCTTCTGCTCTGAGAGTTCACCACTGATTGCTGCCAAGTACTGCAGGATCAGCTTAGTGCTCTCTGTCTTCCCCGCTCCTGATTCCCCACTGAGGAAAAGAAAGAAGTGATGGAGTAGTTCAGATCAAAAGGTAGTTTCAGACAACACTTATTCTATTGAAGGCTGCCTCAGTTAACAGGTGAGGGATTCATCCTGACCTGATGATGCAGCACTGGTTCCTGAGATGGCGTCTCATGTTACAGTAGCAGGATTCAGCGATGGCGAAGATGTGCGGAGGGAGTTCCCCCAGCTTTCGACCGTGGTACAACTCCACCTGAAGGACAACAGGAAACACACATGAAAACAGATTTAAAGTTAAATAATAAAAGGAAAATGATCTGCAACCGTAGTACTTCTATGATGCATGCTAACACCAGCCTCACCTGGTCAACTGAATATAAAGGGAAGTTCTTGTAGGGGTTCACTGCCACCAGCACAGCGCCTGTGTATGTCTGCAAACAGAAGAAACAAAGGCTGCGTAAGACATTTAGGAAATATGACAATGTATTTTGTTTTTACACATTTAAGAGTAGGCTAAAGACTTTCCTTTTTGATAAAGCTTATAGTTAGGGCTGGCTCAGGTTTGCCCTGGATCAGCCCCTAGTTATGCTGCTATAGGCTTAGACTGCCGGGGGACACCTCCCTGCTCTCTTCCTTCTCTTCCTCTCTCCTCCCCTCCCTCTCTTCTTCTCCCTCTCTATCTGTATGCATTTATGTAAATGTATGTTACTAACTCATCATCCGGGGTATCATCCCGGAGTTTCTGTGTCTTATGTGGTAGGTTGCCACTGATAAAGTTTACGTCAGGATCAGGAATCGTGGCTGCGCCTGCTGCCCTGGTCCTGTTGGACACCGGGAAGCCTTATTGACATTTTCCTGGATTCATCCATACTTTCTCTTTTTCAACACAACATCATTTTCTGTCAAATGTTGTATTTGTACTATGTTGTTTATCCTGTACACACGACATCTATTGCACGTCTGTCCGTCCTGGGAGAGGGATCCCTCCTCAGTTGCTCTCCTTGAGGTTTCTTTTAGGAAGTTTTTCCTTGTGCGATGCGAGGGTCTAAGGACAGAGGGTGTTGTAACCTGTACAGTCTGTAAAGCACACTGAGACAAATGTATCATTTGTGATATTGGGCTATACAAATAAATTTGATTTGATTTGATTTTTATTTACCCAGGTTGCTGCCATCCCAATACAATGAAATGTCCAGAAATGTTTTGGTGCACTGATGCCATCAGAGAGGAATGGTTGTTTCATTTTAATGCTTATACGTTGGCTACCTTTGTTTCTAAGGCTGGGAAAAAACCAGGAGGGTTGATATGTTTAGAGTTATTTGTACTTTCCTACTCTGGTTTCTGGTCTCTTTTTCTAAATAACCGTGACTTTTATTATTTGTACATGACACAATAATAAAAGTCGAATCGAATCAGTCAAACAATTTGGTGAATGGAATTCTGTTTGAGATGCTCAAAGCATTTAAAAATGATGGATTCGTCAGCAACATGTCAACCTTACGTATATTTTGCCTCGTTTGTGTCGGAGCAGCAGGTTCCTGAGGAGGCCGGCCTCGGTCATGTCTCCCAGTTTGATCATGTCATCCACACCCTCCACTGATGTCGGGTGCATGATCCTGAGGGAGGCTTCCTGCTCCTGGGACAGACTCTTCTCCTGGGAGTGGTCAAAGTAAGAAATAAAAAAAACTCTTTTAAGGTGGATCCCTAGGCTGTAAATGTTTTTTATGATGCTTGAACATATGAATTTAGCTGTTTATCTAAGCCGGCGAGGGGATGTTTACCTTTCCTTCATCGTCCACCAGTAACCTCTGACCAGATGGTGTTACTTTGACCCTTGCTCCGATGGGAACCCCAATGTTCGAGTCCACCCACACCCACTCCCCCTGGAAATAGAGCACAATAGATATGTTAATGCATCCACTGTCATAGTTTTGTGTTTTTTAAGAAATACTTCACCCACACAATAATCATTTAAATATCAATTACTCACCCACTGTTACCTTCAATTCTTGAAGAAAACGTTGTATTAGTTGTAAATGTATGCATTTGCAGTAAATGTATGTAATAAATGTATTTGTGTGTGTTTTGGAAGTATTGAGCATGACTGTATAAATGAGACTTGGATTATACTGCACCAGTTGTGTGAGAGTTTGATGTTTTGATCTAGTTGTGCTGTTTTTACACACGGCTCCCATTTACTTCAATTCATCAAGACTTTTCTCAGTTTTGTGATTCTTCTTACACCGTGGAGGCATGTGAGAAAAGTAAGTTTTCTTCAAGAAATCAAGGTAACACAGTGTGAGTATTTGATATATGATCATTATAAAGAGTAAGTATTCCTTTGATGTACTTAAGACTACATCATTTATGATGGGGCTAGTTATCAGTGCACAGTTTCTCCTTGACTGTGGGGAATTGTGACGCTGCGTCCAGGAACAACTGTGTTTCCTGGTAAACAGTTTTCTTATCAATAAAATCCAGTTTTTCAGCCTTACCTTTCTCAGCATCACCAATTCGCAGCGTTCCTACTCCCTACACAAAGAAATCCACATGGTGAGTTGCAGTTTCAAAGAAAAGGCAAAAGTGACTCCTTTAATTGATGTTCAGCGACACTTTTGGCTCATCATGATTTACAAACGGCATAAACACAATCACAAGAATAACAAAGCACTTAATGTGACTTACGCTAAAGTATGAAGTGGTCTTCCTAACAGTCCTTTTATCAGCGATCTTCATTAATTCCCACTCTTCCAGCCTGCTGTAGAGCTGCCGTTTGTCCCGACGCCCTCTTGACTATGTCTCAGTATGAAGCAGGAAACGCAGCTCTCCTTCGACTGACAGATTTATTTTATGGCACTTTGACTTTGTACCTCCTGTGACTGAAAGGAAGAAGAGAAACCGATCCTACGCAGAGATTCATATCTGTCTTGTCAACCCCCAGCCGCCCATTTATGTATTTATTTTCTGATGGGAAATCTGCAATACAATCGTCTAAAGCAGTCTGATCTGATGTATAAAGAATAATTACTTTATCAAGTGGCAGTGATTGCGAGTTATTGTATATGGCTTTTGATTTTCTTTTTCTTATGTCACTGTAAGTATTGGTTATTAAGTAACTATAATTGACACATCACATCTATTTCTATTTTTTATCTATGTTTGGAGTAAGGTTTAGTTAAAACAAGATATTTCTTTCCCTCTCTTTTATTTAATATAAATAAAAATTAAATTAAATACAACTCTGATGTTTTTTCACAGCAATAACAGCACAGTTATATATCAATATTAACAACTCTTTATATAAACGGCCTTCACGCAGATTGAGTCATACATTAGATTTATGTGCAGCCTTTGGACTCGCTGTGAAAATCAGAGAAGGCGTCTCACGCAATGTCACTCTAATAAAGATTCAAATATGAGATTAAAACTATGTTTCAAATTTAAGAAAGACCATCTTTAATATCGGTGTCATTTTCTGCGTAACATGCTGTAGGTGGTTGTGGATAAGTCACTGTCAATAATGAATTGTAATGAAATTCTACAAACTGAGATTTTTACTGCCGGTTATGTAGTGTGTCAGGTTAGAAGTTGGACTTCAACCCTTAAGGGAAACCTCCCACTCATAGGAAAATGTGAGTTATCTGCACTACTATAACATTAAAATCATAAAGTCATGAGGGTTTAAAGTCAAAACAGATCACTTGTCTGAGATGGGAGACACTGGTTTGTTTGCTGGCGTCAGAGTGTGTTCAGCTCGGATAAGGAAATCTCTGTGAGATAGTCATAACAGAAAATAGAAACTTGGAAACATAACTTTGCCCCTGCTTTTGCACGTAATATGCTACTATGTAATTTTGCTACTGTTCCTAAGTTGAGTCACTTCAACCCTGCTAAGAGAACACATGGCTCGTAGCTCATGGTGGCTAACGTTAGCAAACCTTTAGCATGTAACTGCTATTCAACTAAAGTTACAAAGTGCTCAGGTACGGAATGTCTAAAAAGATTACCCACTGCCAAAAACAAACATAAATCAAAACTATTTAAACCTGAAGTAACAACGCAGTGAACGCAACACTGACATATTATCACCTTTTACATTGATATGCCCAAACATGTTAGCAAAGAGTTTTCACAAGTCGAGGAGCACATTTGGCCATTTCTTTCTTTGAAAATGTTAAACATAATGGTATTTTCTAGTAAACATTGCATTTTGACTCACTGACACACACAGACACACACACTGACACACACAGACCCATACTGACACAAACACACTGACAGACACACACAAAGACACACACATACACACACTGACAGACACACAATGACACAGACACACACTGACATAGACACACTGACACAGACACACAAACACACAGACGCACAGCTTGTTTGTTTTTTTTCAACCCTGAAGTTTTTTCCTATGTTCAGCACAAGGAGTTGGAATATGTATTTTTCTTTAAATTTAAATTAATATATAAAGAAATAAACTTGAGTAACTCTTTAATAATGGTATTTGGGTGGTAGCCACAAAACCCTTCTATTGTCTGGCTGAAACACAAAACTAAATAAAACATATTGATTGAATTGTTAGTAATGTAGTTAGTAATGAAGAAAAAACTATAATTAGTAGGATTTTCTGGGTTTATAATTTCTTTATATTGGTTGAACTCTGGGTGTGACTAAAAAACGAAGACCCTACCAGGGTTAAGCAGACCCGGAATGTCATGACAATGTGGTACACTAAAAAGAAATCTAGCCATAAAATATTTTCTATAAAGATTATTTCATGGGTGTGGAATTATACAGTTGGCTACCTGCAGTTCATAAAGGCACAATCATTAACTGTGACACATCACTTCCCTTACTATATTCCACAGGCTGGAGCCGTGGGTTTCTAGTGGATTTGTGCGGTCAGGGGAGGCAGAGTATTTAATGATATTCTGTCAGAATTGCTTTATTCTTTTGATTCTTTTTTTTAAAGTCTGGTTTGCATATATTTTCAGCTCTATATTTTATATTCTATTATGTGCTCCTATCTTGTTCAAGACAATCTTGTAAACAAGATTAATAATCTCAGAGAGCCTCTTTCCTGAAATATATATCTTATAAACTAAACAATGAATTGTTGCATTGAGAAAATGTATATATAGAACTTCTCTCGTTTGTGCAGCTACCTTTTTATTTAGTTTTTATAAAGAAACCTTCAGTGGTAACATATACATATACATACATATACAATACATTTGATCTCAGCAAATGCATTTAAAGAAAAAAATACACTGTGGTATGTTTTTTGTTGTGTTTTTGATCTTTATTTTCTCCTGGGCTGTAAATGTGCCTCTACTTGAAACCATGTCATTATTATTGATGGTATCACACCAATAAACAAACAGAAATGCTAAAATCTTTAACAGTATTTGAGTCTTTCAGGCTGGATTTATTTTACAAAGAGGTTGCGTTTAATGATCTGTACTGTATATCATATTAAATATAACCAGTCATATGTCTTTGATAGATACATATCATGTACTATCTGCTTGTGTCTTAGCATAATGACTTACCAGAATTATTGTATTCAACCAGATTATGTTTTTTTTATTTAAAAAGTAGAGATTGTCTTAATGGAGAGATGTTACACAAAATGATGTGTTTCATAATATCAAAGATTTTGTTATATGCTAAAGATTTTAATTGTTTCCCTTTGCTTATAAAAAGGAATTTCACTGATTTTTTGTTATTAATTTCACACCTTGTCTTTTATTTTGAAAGTCTATAAAATGGTGCTACAGTACACTGAAATGTTTTGTCATTGACTGTTTACATTGCTTTAGAGATGCAGCCTCAATTGCTCAACTTATTTCAAATAAATTAAAACTATAATATTTATAATATAATTGTTCTTTTTGTTGACATTTGAGTCATTTATTCCCAAAAAAATTCCCTAAATTGTAAAAGCATTTTGTAAAATCTGTCGCATTATGATCGCTATATATAACATTTATATTTTGCAGGGAAGAAACAAGACCGTGTATGAGCTCTACACGGCTGTCAAGAGTATTTTCTGACAAACTGAATGTACTCGAACAAAGTGTCCGTGGTTCTGATTACCGTTTCTTCCCCACCGTGCAGAAAGTGATGGCGATGCATGCAGACGCTCTCCTGCCCTGTCAATCACAATTCTGTGACGTGCTAACTGAGCTCAAGCAAAACTACACATCAAGATTCCACGACTTCAAGGACCATAGCAATATTTTTCTACTTGTGAAAAACCCATTCCTGATTGAGGTCAATGAAATGAAGCAAATAAGCGACCAGCTCGGACTTGTGCAGCTTCAAATGGAGTTTGTGGAGTTAAAGAGCTCAGATGAACTTCAGCGTCAGTTTCGGATTACAGATGTCGTGGACTTTTGGAAACTGGTGGGGCATCTACCAAATATCTCCAGACTGGCAAGACGCATCCAGACTGGCAAGACGCATCATCTCAATGTTTCCGTCCACATACCGGACAGGATGAAGATGTTTGATGTTTGATGCTCAAGGGAGATCACTGTTGTCAATACAGAAGTGCACACGTGGGCAACATCTGCCTGAGAAAGGACACAGGTCTGCAAACGGTGTTTGTGCTGGTTTGTACAGCTAGGTTACGGTAAGCGCGTCATTTCCGGTTGTTAATGTTTCTGTGTTGTTGGTAGTGTCAGGTAAATTAATCCTGATCTGTATTAATCCACACTGGAAAGACTATCACATGTATTTGTCCTACCTCAATCAATATGTATTACGACACTATGAATATGTTTCTGCACTAGTTATGTATTTTCTGCACAACTATGTATTTTCTGCACAATTATGTATTTTCTGCACAACTATGTATTACAAACATAATAGGGGCACTTCCCCTTTAAGAGTAACAGGTCAACAAACCATCACTTCCGGACTGCTGACGAAGGAACGTGTAGGCGCCAACTGGGACCAATGAGGAGAAGGTCAACGCCTACTCCATGTATTAGATGCGAATCTTCAAATGTTTGTACACACTTGCAGCGGGACCGTGAGACAGTTAACTGGGGCTTTTTAGAGCGTTCAGTCTGTGGAAACGGCGAAGTGAAAAGTGTCCTCAGCTGAGAATATTTTCTTTGTTTGACTTATTGCGTTAAATAAATATATAGATGACATCAGGAGATTGCTGTTTTGATTCGACATTCAACCTCCGAGTTCTTCAGCTTTTTCCTACCCTTTAATTGGCGTCCCTGGGTGGGCATCCCGAAAGAGGAGAAGTGAAGAACGATCGCCGAGTATCGTTGACTGGTATTCATTGCACGTGCAAAAGATCAGGTGAGGGTGAACACCGGTTAAGACAAATATTCACTGCAGGTAGACTAGGAAAACTTATTAATGAATGCCAGCAACAATGTTCGACGGTCATAGCTAATACAACTGCTGTTAAACGATAAAAAGCAATCCTGAATGTTGAAATACAAGCGATAAGAGCAAGCATCGAAGATATTAATGATGTTAACGATATGTATGAAAAGCTTTTGGAGAGCTCCAGCATTGTCTGGTTAGAGTTCTAGGAGAACTTATATTTATCCAACCAAATCCCTGGGGGTGTCCGGGCTGGTACCGGATAAAGCTTATGGTAAGCTTGCATTGAATGTAGTTTAATACGAAAACACCTTTGGAAGGTAGCTAAGAAAGCTTAGTTAGTTTAATGTTAAAAAAGTCCTTTGGAAGGCAGATAGGTATAGTTTAATTGAAAGACTTGTGTGGTGTTGTTCACCAAAGAAGGATAGTGATTATAATCCTGAATTACGTGAGAACCGATGACGATCGCCTCATAGTCTCAGATGTTGTATATCATCTTCTTTGCGGCAAGCATAGTGTAAAACATGTAAAGATTTGTGTATTGTTGTGAGTAAAGTGTGACTAAAGCAGGCCTAAGGCGAGGCTAAGCTAGCGTTGATATTTAGCTAATGCATTGGAGTTTGTAGAACGGGTGAAAACTGTTCTAACTGACTGGTAGACGGTTGTGAAATCAAAGAGAACCGTGGAGAGAGTGTGTGTGGGTGATTTGAGATGTGTCATCGCCAGACTGGAAGGAAGTCTGAAGGCGAGGGAAATTGACACGAAAACAGGATGCAGTAGGGCGGAGGATGAACTGTCGTTCAATGCATACAGGAATCAATACTGGACTGCCCTGAGAGACACCTACCCCACCACTCGCAGCCTGACGGGTATGTCCAGCCTGAAGAAAGGAATTGAAGAAGACATGCATCTTTTCTTAAAAAGGAGCGAAGGCATCTGGATAGATGGCACTGGAGAGAGACATGACTCCACCCCAGCAGTCACCATGCTATGGAGAAATGCAGTGATAAAGGCCCTGCCTCCTCGAGTTCGAGAACAACTGGAGGATGTGGTGGGACTAGACACAAAGCCTGATGAGGAATGGAGAGAATACCTTGTACACTACGACCTTAAGAACAGGAAAACAGAAGGAGATAAAAACGATGAAGTGAATGTGCTTACCAAGAGATTGCTAAGGATGCAAGTGGCTGAAAAAGACAACGAGGCTGCAAGGTTTAAGAGAGAGAAGAGACAAATGGTCATGGGTTCTCCAGCTGCAGTGGAATTCGAATCAGAAGGGCGAGTGCAGCAACAGGCTGCACTGGGAGTCAGTGCTCAGCCCTATTACCAGACAGGGCAGGTCAGGACTCATCCCTATAATAGTGAAGCCCCGTTTAGTGCTCCGCCTTACTACCCGCCAGAACAGTGGGGAACGACAGGAAATCGCTACAGAGCCAGAGACCAGTCAACTGCGTGCTTTCAGTGTGGAGATCCCAGCCATTGGGCCAGATATTGCCCAAAACAACCAAGGGCTCAGGGGTACGGGCCTCCACAGCACATGCAGCGTGGGAGGGGACTCCCTAACAATAGAAGAGGAGGGAGAGGACAAAGAGGTTATGGGAGAGGTGGCAACCCACCAAACAGCCATCAACTGCCCCTCTCTGCTTGGGAACCGCCCCAACAGTGGGATGACTCCTACCAATGAGGAGGCCCAGAGGATCCAACTGCAGGTGAAGCTATCCCAGCTAAAAACGAACCAATGGTCACCTGTATAATAGAAGGAGAAAAGATGGAGTTGATGGTGGACACAGGAGCTACAGCGTCCTGTCTGACTTCCCTGAAAGGAAAAGCACCACCTCTCTCCTCAAAAACCCTTCGGATAGTTGGATACTCGGGAAGATCTGAAGAACAAAAGTATACCGTGCCATTGGTTACTGCAGTTGGTAAACAATCCCTACTACATCCGTTCCTATATTCCCCAAAATGTCCTGTAAACCTAATGGGCAGAGACCTGCTGGTCAAGACAGGAGCACGAATTCTGTGTTCTTGTGATGGGTTGGTCATACAGTTTCCAGGACAAATACCCCTACATGGACATTACCTAAACGATCAAAGAATTATGGTAATGGCTGCCAGCCCAAATCGTGAAATAGAAGAGGTCACAACAACAGTGTATTGGAACCGACTGTTGACTGATGAACAAGATGCTCCGGGAGTGCAGAAGACCTACATGGAATGGAAAACCTGGATCAACACTTTGGGTCCGTATGGTCCTCCACTTGACCCTCTGCATTGCACCTATAACTACCTACGTCAACCAGACGAAGAGTACCAACAAGCCTGGGAAGAAGAAAAAGACAGAATGAAAGAGCAACTGATGGTCGAAGACATTTATATAGGACCTCAGGGTGTGGCTGCATATTGTGCTCTCAAGACAGAACAGCAACAATGGTATGCACTGTCGACTGAAGCCGTGCCACACATCACACTGGCACTGGCAGTAGGAGCTGAAGCAAGATCTTTAGGTCCCATGGTCAAAAAAGCCAGAACAATGAACTGGCTCCCTACCAACATTGCCCGCATATGGAAATCAGACGACGAGACCATGTGGAAAATAACTCATCACAGTATGGATGTTGGCATCTTGGAACAACACGAACTGGAAAGGGATCATGGGAGAGAACACACCAACCATCCTGACACCGAAGAAACCCTAAAGACAGTACCACACTATCTGTGGGCTACTGGAGACTATGATGTAGGTTATGTACCTAATCATCAGGTCTCAGTCACTCTGAGACCTGGGCAGATGTCATGTTGGTTGCCACAATACAACCTCAAGAAGGAACAGATTGAAGGTATAGGAGCAACCATCACTGGACTTCTAGGTGCAGGAGTAATCAGACCCTCAAACTCCACCTGGAACACTCCTATTTTGCCAGTCCCGAAAGCAGGCAACAAAGGCTGGAGAATGGTTCATGATTTAAGAAGAATCAATTCAGCCACCGTTTCACAACACATCCCTGTACCAGACCCCTATGTGGCGCTGCAAAATCTGAACCCTGAACACAAGTATTTCACTGTGATAGACTTGGCAAACGCTTTCTTTTGTTTACCATTGGATCCTGAAGTACAGGACCTGTTTGCATTCACATACAAAGGACAGAGATACACCTACAACAGAATGCCACAAGGGTACAAAGATAGCCCAGGTTTGTTCAATCAAGCGCTGAAAAAGGATTTAACCATGTTACACCTACCACAGGGTGTAACTCTGATCCAGTACGTTGACGACTTGCTGCTCGCAGGTACTACTGCTGAGTCGTGCCTAGAAGCTACAGCTGATCTCCTCGCACTACTTGCTAGAACAGGATACAAGGTGAAGAAAGAGAAAACACAAGTCGCCAGAAGATCAGTCACCTTCTTAGGAAGACTAATTTCGGCAAACAGTCTGACCTTAACCAATGCACAAAGGACCTCAATCCTGTCACATGGCAAACCAAAGACTGTACAACACATGCTAGCATTTCTCGGTCTGACGGGTTATAGCAGAACTCATGTACCAGAGTACGTCAATCTGACCCAACCTCTCAGAGACATGCTTGCGGAAGCAGGAAACCGAAACCTCACCGCTGAACTTATCTGGACCATAGAAGGCGAGGAAGCCTTCACCAAGACCAAGCAGGCCTTGGGACAAGCTGCCCATCTCTGCTCCCCAGACTACAATGCGGACTTTCATTTGGATGTTTCTGAAACAGAAGGGATGGTAAATGGAGTTCTGTTCCAGAAAAAAGGGGGAGAGAGACATGTGCTGATGTACCACAGCTCAAAATTGGACAGTGTAGAGCTAGGACAAACAGGTTGTGCAAGACATTTGGCTGCATTGGCAAAAACAATCAAGAAGACGGCACACGTGGTGATGTGCCATCCACTCAGAGTAAACACTACGCATGGAGTAGTGGCTTTTCTAAACTCACAAGCTTTCACTTTTTCACCAATCAGGAAAATACAAATTGAAGAAGTGCTGACTAAACCACACATCACATATGTGGCAGAGACAATTAACATGGCAACAGGACTAAATTCAAAAAACCACGACGCTCATGACTGTGCATTCGTCTCACAACAAGACCTCAAGATAAGGTCAAATTTGGAAGCAGAGCCACTTCAAGATCCAGAGCAAACCATGTATAGTGACGGCTGTTGCTATAGAGGAGAAGAAGGAAATGTGGCTTCTTATGCTGTGGTGCAACAAAATGGGAAAGAGATAATAACATTGGAAGCTTGCATCATTCCACAACCAGCCTCTGCGCAGCTAGCAGAAATAGTTGCGTTAACACAAGCGTTAAAACATGGAGAAGGCAAGAGAGTAAACATATACACAGACTCAGCCTATGCTCATGGAGCAGTTCACATTGACGGACCTCAGTGGATCAGAAGAGGGTTTTTGACTTCATCCAAAACTCCTGTTAGACATACTGAAGCCTTAAAAGCCCTACTAAAAGCTGTACTACTGCCATCACAGGTTGCTGTAATAAAGTGCAAAGGACATCAGAAAACAGATACAGCAGTAGCAAAAGGCAATGACGCAGCAGACAAGGCAGCTAAACTAGCAGGCGGCTACATACAGCAAATGATTTGTCTAAACAGTGAGAGAAAAGGAGAGCTGACTTTGGAGAGCATTAAAGAAATGCAGAAATTAGCGGGTGCATATGAACAAACGCAATGGGTTCAAAAGGGTGCCGCCCATACAGAAGGACTTTGGAGAGCACATGATGGCAGGCTAGTGGCACCAGCTAAGTTATGCCACATGCTGATAAAACAAGCCCATGGCCCCACACATGTTGGAAAATTAAGAACAACAAGAGATGTCGAGGTACAATGGTGGCATCCATACCTGAAAGAGATGGTGGAAAATTTTGTGACAGAGTGTGACACCTGCAACAATTTCAATGACAAACGAACATACAAGTGTCCAATGGGTCGGTTTCCAGTTCCAGATGCTCCATTTAAGGAGATATGTATTGACTATACTGACATGGGAGCAGACAATGTTGTGAGAGGATACAGATATATCCTGGTAATGGTTGATCGTTTCACCAAGTGGATTGAAGCCATCCCCTGTAAAAAAGAGGATGCCAACTCTGTAATCAAATGGTTACAGAAGGAACTCATACCAAGGTATGGAGTGCCACGCTGTATAAGATCAGATAATGGAACACACTTCACCAGCCACAAGCTTGCAGAAGTAGAGCAATATTTCGGCATAACACACAAATTTGGCTCAGTCTACCATCCGGCATCCCAGGGTCTGGTAGAGCGTGCAAATCAAACACTCAAAAGAAAAATTGCTAAAGCATGTTATGGTAACAAGCTAAAGTGGGTAGATGCTTTACCCTTGGCACTCATGTCCATGAGATCCTCACAAAGTAATCAAACACATTTGTCTCCACATGAGCTGTTAACAGGGAGACCGATGCCTGGCCCTCCAAGAGAAGGAGGGCATGGACCTGTTTTGGATCTATGGCAAATTGAAGTAGATGAATATGTCAGGGAATTGACTAAAATCGTTAGCGTTTTGTCTACACAGGTGCAAGCAGCAGCAGAGGTACCTGAGGAAACACCAGAGACTCCTGTTGGACCAGGTGATTGGGTAAGGCTCAAGGTCCACAAAAGAAAGTGGTCTGAACCTAGGTGGACGGGACCGTGGGAGGTGATAGAACGCACTTCACACGCGCTCCGAGTAAAAGGTAAAACAGGAACTAATTGGCACCACCTCACACATTGTGTACCCGCACCGGCGCCTGCTCGCACGTTGGCAGAAGTTAGACAAGATCTGTGCCTGTCAGAACAAAAGGCTAATGAATAATTATATTGTGAGTCTAGAAAAAGCATCAGAGTACAAATTGTTTTTAGATTACCCCCACTTTACACCTGTTACGACAACGTGCAGGTTCGTGTAAGCAAGCCGATAAGACCAGCCAACATTAAGCGAAATAGACAAGATAATGAAAAAGAATAT
This sequence comes from Cottoperca gobio, assembly GCF_900634415.1. NCBI lineage: Eukaryota > Metazoa > Chordata > Actinopteri > Perciformes > Bovichtidae > Cottoperca > Cottoperca gobio. The sequence goes on from NC_041371.1 coordinate 19,270,245, forward strand.
CTCTCTGTGTGGAAGCACCTCGGTGCTAGCCGGGATAGCACTGCTTGCTGTCTTCATAGTACTCCCCTTGACATGGGGGGAGTTTGGGTCGCATGAATCAAGTAAAGAACCAGATAATCTAACAACTAACCAATTACAAAATGAGACTTCACCCCCTAACAAACTACGCAGGAAACGCATGAAACGGGACGAAACCGTAGATATTAACATAGATGGAATTACTGTTACAGTAGAGGAAGGCAAGATCACCTCGTTTGAATTTGATGTAAACACCATGAAGTCTTTTAATGGTTACGAATGGAACACACAGTGCGATTCCAACAAAGCCAAGTATCTATGTACACCTCCCTGTTATTTTAGAGATGTATTTTCACACTCGAACGGAGGATGGATTAATCTAAACCATCAATTGGTCGAGAAATGGAGAATCATAAAACGAAGCCCATGTCAGTGCGGTGTGAAAGAACCACCAAATACCAACCCTGATCCAAGAACTTTGCCTGGTAATGGTAATCCGACAAATTGTAACCCTGTGGTCATTACGATCTTCAACCCCGATTCCACTGATTCTGGCCTGTACTATTTAGGTATATCAAAGGATCCTAAAGACCCACTTTTCAGCTTCACGTTAAAGGTAATCGAGCCTAGGAAGACACCCTATATATTGCATGCTGATTTGGCAAAGAAAAGAACGAAAGTGACTTATCTGAATGTCAATAGTCTTAAAGATACAATGGCAGCGGAGACAGGATATCAAGAGAAAAATGCATGGTTGGATTGGGTGAGATATTCTGCTGAACATAATCATCAGCCAAACTGTGTTGCATGTGCCACTGCTAGACCTAGTTTAGCAACTGTGCCATTCCCATTGAATCTGAGGAAAGACCCAACAGGTATTAAGTGCATGCTCGCATTGTACACATCACTTGAACCAAACGGGTGCAAATCATTAGCATTATTGTATCCAGTAACTAGAAATGACATCATTCCACCCCCATTCAGAGCCTACGAGGGCGATTATGAGTGCTTCAGGAGAACCAAGGGTACAGGCACTGAGGTAGGACATTTTAAAGGGTGTAATTCTACCATAGAGGTCACCCCACAAGGGATAGTCCTGGAAACACCTATATCATTAATGTTATATGCCAGAGCTGATGTATGGTGGTATTGTGGTACACATATCCTGTACCCAAATCTACCAGCAGACTGGGTAGGTACCTGTGCATTAGTGCAGTTGGTAATGCCTTTCTACATAATGCCATTTACTCCAGAAGAACTTACTGATCTGTCTAATGGAGAGACTCCCAAGAGTCGAGTTAAACGTTCTGCTCCCGGTGGAAGTTTCAGCTCCACAATTTACATAGACTCCATAGGAGTACCACGAGGTGTGCCCAATGAATTCAAAGCTAGAAATCCAGTATTTGCGGGTCTGGAATCCATTTTCGCTCAGGTCACTATCAACAAAAATGTAGATTGGATTAATTACATTTATTACAACCAGCAGAGATTTGTGAACTTCACCAGAGATGCTCTCAACGGGGTGCACGAGCAGTTAGGGCAGACTAGCCTGATGACTCAACAGAACAGAATTGCATTAGACATGTTGTTGGCTGAAAAAGGGGGTGTCTGTAAATTGTTTGGCTCTATGTGTTGTACTTTCATCCCAAATAACACAGCCCCTGATGGATCCTTTACCAGAGCTTTGGAAGGACTTGACAAACTCAGCAAAGAGCTAGCATCAAACAGTGGGGTAGAGAATTACTTCACAGACTCCCTGGAGCGTTGGTTTGGTCAGTATAAGACGTTGGTGTTGTTCATGCTGTTAATGATAGGCATAATAATCCTATGTGGATGCTGTGGCATTCCATGTATCCACACCCTGACCACTAGATTGATCACCACTGCCCTGAGCAAAGAGAAAGAAACTGAGAAAGGTCAGTTTTTTATGCAGGAGCAAACCAAGTTACTCATAGACTATGATATAGAACAGGAACACGACAACCAGGAAGATGATTTCGTGTGAATAACTTTACAAAGTGTTCTGTGCTGCCATACCGAAGCCACTGACTTTATTGTAGTTACAGTCTAAAACAGACACTAAAAGTTTACCAATGTTTACAGTCTTTTACTGATGTTAATGTTTACCAATGTTTACAGTCTTTTACTGATGTTAATGTTTACTGATATTTACAGTCTTTCACTGGAAGTGTTTTTTTATTATACTAAAGCTAATTGTCTTTATGCTGGAATAAAAAGTGAAGTTCTTTGTTATTATACTGAAGGTGTTCTTTAGTAAAATTGATGTTTTATACAGAAGGTGTTTTTTATTAAAGTTAATGTTTTCTACCAAAGGTACTTTTTATGACTGAAATAAAACAAGTGCAAAATGAATGTATTCTTTTATACCATATGCTGAATTTGTACACCACTCGGTGCCTTATAATTACTGGAGATTATACACACCATAAATGGTGTGTAAAGGGGGAATTGTCAGGTAAATTAATCCTGATCTGTATTAATCCACACTGGAAAGACTATCACATGTATTTGTCCTACCTCAATCAATATGTATTACGACACTATGAATATGTTTCTGCACTATTATGTATTTTCTGCACAACTATGTATTTTCTGCACAATTATGTATTTTCTGCACAACTATGTATTACAAACATAATAGGGGCACTTCCCCTTTAAGAGTAACAGGTCAACAAACCATCACTTCCGGACTGCTGACGAAGGAACGTGTAGGCGCCAACTGGGACCAATGAGGAGAAGGTCAACGCCTACTCCATGTATTAGATGCGAATCTTCAAATGTTTGTACACACTTGCAGCGGGACCGTGAGACAGTTAACTGGGGCTTTTTAGAGCGTTCAGTCTGTGGAAACGGCGAAGTGAAAAGTGTCCTCAGCTGAGAATATTTTCTTTGTTTGACTTATTGCGTTAAATAAATATATAGATGACATCAGGAGATTGCTGTTTTGATTCGACATTCAACCTCCGAGTTCTTCAGCTTTTTCCTACCCTTTAGTAGCATACTTCGGCAGCTCCAATTTGACCCAGTTAATGGTGTTATATTCTTGATCACATCGGCTAATTACCTGTCATCTATCTAAACCTATACTTGTACTTCCTAAGCACTTACAACTCTCTCCTTATCCTCCTCTTAGCGACTCTCGCTAAATCCTCAATTCTTTACGCTCTGTTCGGCTCTGCTAACGTCAGCTGCTGCAGCTCGGCAGCTAGCGATGGCATCTCCCTCTTCTGCTCTCTCCTGCTCGGTGTGTTTCATGTTTAGCTATTGCTCGGCCTCCTTTAGTGATAATGGTACGTGTATTAAATGTAGTTTATACGCAGGGTTGGAGGCGAGTTTTAGAGGGATAGATGAGCGGCTCCGCACCATGGCTAGTCAGCGGTTAGCAAGTGTAGCTGTTAGCAAGCCCCCTATAGTCGGTGCGGGTCGACCAGTGGTATCTCCTGTTAGCCGTCCCCCGGCGGGACCCGAGCAGCCGGGAGACTGGGTGACTGTCCGAAAGAAGTGTTATCAGAAGCCCACGGTTCACCACCAACCGCTTGCTGTTTCTAACAGATTCTCCCCACTCAGTGACACACCAGCTGAGAAGCCAACTCTGGTTATCGGTAGCTCAATTTTGAGATACGTTCATTTTGAGACACCAGCGACGACAGTCACGTGCATTCCGGGGGCCAGAGCGGGCGACATAGAAGCACATTTGAAACTGCTGGCTAAGGCTAAACGTAAATACAGTAAGATTGTTATTCACGTCGGCGGTAATGACACGCGATTGCGTCAATCGGAGTGTACTAAAGTTAATGTGGAGTCGGTGTGTACATTTGCCAAAACAATGTCGGACTCCGTAGTTTTCTCTGGTCCTCTGCCAAATCTTTTGAACGATGACATGTTTAGCCGCATGTCATCATTCCGTCGCTGGCTCTCACGGTGGTGTCCAGATAATGATGTGGGCTTCGTAGACAATTGGCGGACTTTCTGGGGAAGGCCTGGTCTGATTAGGAGTGACGGCATCCATCCTACTTTGGCTGGAGCAGATCTCATATCCAATAATATTACACAGTCTATTAGTGGACCTAATCCATGACAACCCAGAGTTGAGACCAGGACAAAGAGTTGTAGTCTTACACACTTCTCTGTGCTTCTTTCCGGGCAGTCACCCACTCAAATCCCCATAGTGACTGTGTCTGCCCCACGACCACTGAAACTAATCAAGTCTATGGTTAACAGAAGAGGAGTTATACATGAAAACCTAATTAAAATAAACACCACCACTGCAAAAGTGCAACTAAATCAAAAAATTAAATGTGGGCTCTTAAACATCAGATCTTTATCAACGAAAGCTGGATTGGTAAATGATTTAATATCAGATAATAAGATTGATTTATTTTGTCTCACTGAAACCTGGCTGAGACATGAAGAATATGTCAGTCTAAATGAATCTACTCCACCTGGTCATATTAATACTCACATTCCTCGAGGTACTGGCCGAGGAGGTGGAGTTGGGGCCATATTTGACTCAAACCTCTTGATCAATCCTAAGCCTAAACTAAAATATAACTCTTTTGAAAGCCTTGTTCTTACGCTCTCAAACCCAACATGGAAAACAATAAAGCCAGTTTTATTTGTTACTGTGTACCGCCCTCCTGGTCCGTACTCTGAATTTCTATCTGAATTCTCAGAATTTTTATCAAATTTAGTCCTTAAAACAGATAAAGTAATTATTGTAGGTGACTTTAATATTCATGTGGATGTTGATAGTGACAGCCTTAATAATGCATTTATCTCAATATTAGATTCAATTGGGTTCAGTCAGAATGTACATGAACCAACTCACTGTTTAAACCACACTCTGGACCTTGTTCTGGGATATGGTGTTGAAATTGAAAGTTTATCAGTGTGTCCACATAATCCTCTTTTATCAGACCATTTTTTAATAACTTTTGAAGTCCTGTTACTGGACTACAAGCCAGTAGGCAAAATATCCTACGCTCGATGTTTATCTGAAAGTGCTGTGACTAAATTTAAGGAAGTGATTCCATCAGCACTTGATTCAATACCAGGACTCAATATCAATATAACAGAGGACTCCAATGCTAACTTTAGTCCCTCCCAAATTAATCATCTTGTTGATAACGCTGCAGCCTCACTGCGAATAACACTCGACTCTGCCGCTCCTCTTAAGAAGAAGATCATAAAACAGAAAAAGAAAGCTCCATGGCTTAATTTACAAATCCGCAAACTAAAACAAAAGTCGAGAAATCTTGAAAGTAAATGGCGTTCCACTAAATTGGAAGAATCTCGTTTAGTCTGGTTAGATCATCTTAAAACGTATAAGAAGGCTCTCCGTAATGCCAGAGCAGCTTATTACTCTTCCTTAATAGAAGAAAATAAGAACAACCCCAGGTTTCTTTTCAGCACTGTAGCCAGGCTGACAGAGAGCCACAGCTCTACAGAGCCTTCTGTTCCTATATCTCTCAGTAGTGACGACTTTATGAGTTTCTTTAACGATAAAATTATAATTATTAGAGACAAAATTAATCTCCTCCTGACCTCAATTGGTAATGACTTAACTTCAACTGTTGGAATTTTAAAAACATCTGTAACTCCTGAAATATATCTAGACTGTTTTACTCCAATCAACCTTAACCAACTAACTTCAACAATCTCATCGTCTAAACCATCAACCTGTCTTTTAGACCCGATTCCAACTAAACTGTTTAAAGAAGTTTTACCCTTAATTAACACTTCGTTATTAAATATGATCAACCTGTCTCTATTATCTGGCTACGTACCAAAATCCTTTAAAGTAGCTGTAATAAAACCACTTCTTAAAAAGCCTGGTCTTGATCCAGAGGTTTTAGCCAACTATAGGCCGATATCTAACCTTCCCTTTCTCGCTAAAATCCTTGAGAAAGCAGTCGCAAAACAGTTGTGTGACTTTTTACATAATAATAGTTTATTTGAGGTTTTTCAATCTGGATTTAGAGTTCATCATAGCACAGAGACGGCACTGGTGAAAGTTACCAATGACCTTCTATTGGCTTCAGACAAAGGACTCGTCTCTGTTCTTGTCTTGTTAGACCTCAGTGCTGCTTTCGACACTGTTGATCATGACATTCTACTACAGAGACTGGAACATTGTGTTGGCATAAAAGGAACCGCACTAAGCTGGTTCAAGTCCTATTTATCTGAGCGATCTTAATTTGTACTTGTTAACGATAAATCCTCCATGACAGCCAAAGTCAGTCTTGGAGTTCCGCAGGGTTCTGTACTTGGACCGATTCTATTCACCTTATATATGCTTCCTTTGGGCAATATTATAAGGAACCACTCTATAAACTTTCATTGTTATGCGGATGATACCCAATTATATCTATCAATTAAACCAGATGAAACCAATCAATTGGCTAAACTTCAAGCATGCCTTAAGGACATCAAAACTTGGATGTCTAGCAACTTTTTGATGTTAAACACAGACAAAACTGAAGTTATTATACTTGGCCCTAAACGCCTCCGTAACGCATTTTCTAATGACATAGAAGCTCTGGATGGCATTAACTTGGCCTCCAGCACCACTGTAAGGAATCTTGGCGTCATCTTTGATCATGATCTGTCGTTTAACTCTCACATAAAACAAATCTCAAGGACTGCCTTCTTTCATCTACGTAACATTGCAAAAATAAGACACATCCTGTCTCAAAATGATGCAGAAAAACTAGTCCATGCATTTGTTACTTCAAGGCTGGATTACTGCAACTCATTGTTATCAGGTTGTCCAAAAAAGTCGGTTAAGACTCTTCAGTTGATCCAAAATGCAGCGGCACGTGTATTGACTAGAACAAGGAAATGGGATCATATTACTCCTGTATTGGCTGCTCTGCACTGGCTCCCGGTAAAATACAGAATAGAATTCAAAATCCTTCTCCTGACTTACAAATCAATTAAAGGTCAGGCTCCAGCATATCTTAAAGATCTCATAGTACCTTATAAACCAACTAGAGCATTACGCTCCCAGACTGCAGGGTTACTTGTGGTTCCTAGAGTCTCTAAGAGTACAATGGGAGCCAGAGCCTTCAGCTATCAAGCTCCTCTCCAGTGGAACCAGCTTCCAGTTTGTGTTCGGGAGGCAGACACACTCTCCACATTTAAGAGTAGGCTAAAGACTTTCCTTTTTGATAAAGCTTATAGTTAGGGCTGGCTCAGGTTTGCCCTGGATCAGCCCCTAGTTATGCTGCTATAGGCTTAGACTGCCGGGGGACACCTCCCTGCTCTCTTCCTTCTCTCCCTCTCTCTTCTTCTCCCTCTCTTCTTCTCCCTCTATCTGTATGCATTTATGTAAATGTATGTTACTAACTCACCATCCGGGGTATCATCCCCGGAGTGTCTGTCTCTCATGTGGCAGGTTGCCACTGATAAAGTTTACGTCAGGATCATGAATCGTGACAGCGCCTGCTGACCTGGTCCTGCTGGACACCGGGAAGCCTTATTGACATTTTCCTGGATTCATCCAAACTTTCTATTTCTTTTTTTTTTTCCAACACAACATAATTTCTGTCAAATGTTGTATTTGTACTATGTTGTTTATCCTGTACACACGACATCTATTGCACGTCTGTCCGTCCTGGGAGAGGGATCCCTCCTCAGTTGCTCTCCCTGAGGTTTCTTCCATTTTTTCCCCTTTAATTTTGGGGTTTCTTTTAGGAAGTTTTTCCTTGTGCGATGCGAGGGTCTAAGGACAGAGGATGTTGTAACCTGTACAGTCTGTAAAGCACACTGAGACAAATGTATAATTTGTGATATTGGGCTATACAAATAAATTTGATTTGATTTGATTTGATACCGGTGTGAAGCAGCATTCTCTGCGCTCTCAAAAATAAAATGTCGCAACCGAAACAGATTGAGTCTGCAGCACACAACAGAGGCCCTTCGGATCGCCGTTTCCAGCGCAGAGCCCGACTTCAAATCACTTGTGCGGCAGAAGGAGTGTCAGAAATCACATTGAGTGTGAAGTAAGTACAACATTACTCTTCTGACTCTTCTTCTGCTGTCTATAATCTGCTGTTATATGGTAAAGGGTTGGGACAAAGCTGAAGAACTCGGAGCTTAAATGTCGAATCAAAACAGCAATCCTCTAGTTCAATCGATATATTTATTTAACGTGATAAGTCAAACATAGAAAATATTCTCAGCTGAGGACACATTTTGCGTCGCCGTTTCCATAGACCGCATGGCTCAAAGAGCTCCATCGTTGCGGTCTCACGGCTCCGCTCCAGGTGTGTCCCGAGAGTCGTAGAACATGTGGCTACATAGAAGGAGTAGGCGTTGACCTTCTCCTCATTGGTCCCAGTTTGGCGCCAACACGCTCCTCCGTCGGCAGTCAGGAAGTAATGGTTTGTTGACCCGTTCTCTTAAAGGGGAAGTGCCCCTATTATGTTTGTAATACACTCAGTGCAGAAAATACATAATTGCAGAGAAACATATTCGTAGTGTAGATATATATATATATATATATATATATATATATATATATATATATATATATATATATATATATATATTGATTGAGGTAAACAAATACATATGATAGTCTTTCCAATGTGGATTAATTTACCTGACAATGGACAGTGATGATCAGTAAACATGCTGTCTGTTATCTGTTGTTATGGACAGTGATGATCAGTAAACACACTGTCTGTTATCTGTTGTTATGGGCAGTGATGATCAGTAAACATGCTGTCTGTTATCTGTTGTTATGGACTGTGATTATCAGTAAACACACTGTCTGTTATCTGTTGTTATGGGCAGTGATTATTACAATGTGTGTTTTGTGGTTGCAGTGAAAATAATAAATCACAGTTATTGCACTGTACATTATGCTTTTCATTGCTTAGTAACATATTACTATTATCCATATTCTCAAATGCATCATGGTTTCAGGGAGGAAAGGAGCGTTTTTGGATTGTGGCTCTTGCAAAAAATATTTTTTCGTCAATGTGGCTCCTGATTAGGACAAGGTTGAGTACCACTGATATAAATCATTAATAATCTGTCTGACGTTTAATAATGATGATTGAAATATCACCGTGATGATGGTTCACAAAGCATATTTCTTAAAGTGCGGCCAATCATCCGTGGTCCATTTCAATACTTTCACTTTCAAGAGCTTACATTTAATAAACTACTCACTTACTTCGTCAAACATGGACAATAATCAGCAGGTAACTAAATTTAGTAACTTCATATAAAGTGTGAACAATATACACAAGGTATAAAAGTTGCGCTTTTAAATGATTTAATGAAATTCACATGAATCTACAAGTGAAAGGCAACACAAGAAATGTGTAATACCAAATGTACTGTAGCACTTAATTTCATAAAAAACGCCACATAAGTTCAATGTTAAGTTTCCCATTGTTTGCAAAATGTTTAACCCATGTACAGTTAAACATAATACTAGATAATAGAAATGTAAAAATATAATTGCGAAAAAAGAAGCTTGTGTTTTTCTCTTTCTTGCAAAATCAAAGATACCAACTGCTGGGGAAAGACAATCGTCCCCGCTTACGTCCAACAGGCTGTGACGTAAATCCAACAATCCCGACCTCTCGGTCTGTAACAGTATGCTCTGTGTTATTAGTGAAGGTGTGATTCCTTTGACATACTGTATGCAGAAATAAAGTGCCTGAAGCCTTATTCTCCTTCATATGAATGATGATTATCTGCTTTGAACAGATTCATCTCAAGTAGGTCTTTTTCATCTCGTGATCACAAGAAGTCACACACAAAATAATCTTGGTCAAACACACTGAATCCAAACTAAAAAGCCTTTACCATGACTTGATAGGACAATATCTGCAGCTAATAATCATTATTAACTAATCTACAATATGGCATCTTTATTATCATTTCTCTTCTGTCATTCTGAGTTTAGATCAGTTTAAAAACAATTAAAGTATTGCTTTATTATTCGTGTATTTTCCATTCATTTGATACGTTTTACAATAATTTTCCTGTCGTAATCTTGAAACCTTTAAAGTCAAGACTGTCAAATTATAAACTAATGGGATTATGTCTGATATTGAAATGCTACATTATTATCTGGACATTATTAGCTTCTAAAAAAATATTTGTTGTTTTGTTTTGTTCTGATGTCGCATAAAAGGCAAACAACTGCATGTTACTGTGAACCCTGTGCTGCTCCATTGCAATACATTAACATTGAACCTTGATACTTTGGAACTTACCAAATTATTGAAATGAACAACAGTTATAATAATATTAATATTATTAATAATAATAATAATACAAACAAACACAAAATCATCATTTGCACAATATTTATTTCATTTAAGATGTCATACATTACATTATATATATATATATATATTAATATGAATACATATTATACATGAAGAGAGAACAGGTGATGACAGCTTCCTGTGTGTGTGAGGAGCTTCCCAAACCCACCAGCACAGAAGAAGCACATGCTAAAAACGTCCTCTGTGCTGGTCGGGCTGGTCCTCATCTATTGGTTGGTGGGGTAAGAAGGTGGTGGGGGTGGTCGGGGGGTCGCCACTGCCCTCACTGGATCTTCAGACAGTGCTGGGTGTCTGGAAGCAAGTACTGTAGGGTTTGGAGAGTGGGTCAGATGTGGCGCTGGTACCTTTGGTTAGTTGACATCCACTCTCAGCTGCCAGAGGAGTCCTGCCCTGCGAAACAGAAAAACAAGTCATGATCAGTGTTGGACACAATTATACAACCTTTGCATGTCACTACTGGTACTTTGGTAGTCTTGGTGAGGGGATTACTTACTTCGACTCCTATTACTGAATGAGAGAAAAGCGACCACCGGTCTCCTGCTGCTCCTGTATTCATCCATCCCTCTCATCTGGTCCGGATTCATCTTCTCTGTCCTCAAGGAGATCCTGGATGTTGAGTCATAGAATATATATTTTTTTAAAGTGATGAGATCCACTTGAGAATTTTCTTGATGTTTGTAAATATTACTTTACCTCTGTCTGTTACAGCCACCTACACCTGACTAAAAACACATGACACAACTTAGTAATGACTTACTCCTATGGCCACCTACACCTCATAAAGAAAAATACATAACAGCATAACAGTGAGTAAGATTAATAATCCCTTAAATATTACATACATTTGCAGCAGTTTTTTTGTTAATGCTGTAATTAATTATTATCTTACCTCTGGTATAAGGATCTACAGCTTACATTTAAAATAATCAAAGAACAACAAGTTGTCATGTCTCGTCGAATTTGTTGAGTTGTTCATGTTGTCTTGTCACTTCCTGTTTTATTTTGTACCTACCTCTTGTTTCTCAACCCAGATCCCTTTACTTCCTGTCCTGGTGTGATGTCCCTCCATCGTCAGCGTCTGCCTCGTCCCTGATGCATGTGTAAGTTCCAGTGTGCCAAGTACCAGTGTGTTTTTTCAGAGAACTTTGTTTATCCTCCTAGTGAGATTACGATTAAAGACCGTTCCGTTAGCAAGGCCTATTAACGCCAGTGCCTTAGACGGCCGCCTGCTGTTTAAAGTCACCCACTGCACGGAGCCCATTCAAATCACCGTGAATGGAGACCACACGGAAGAGATGCCATTTCATTTATTTGACTCTGCCCTGCACCCTGTGATTTTGGATTTTCCGTGGTTAAAGAGACATAATCCTCACATAGACTGGTGTTTGGGAAAGGTTAAGACCTGGGGAAAGAATTGTAACACTACTTGTCGTTCCCCACCCATCACTCAGTTACCCGAGGTAAATTATGTAAGTGCCGGGAATTCTCCTAGTAAGAGTACCACCCTGCTACCACGATTTAAGAGAGGTTTTTAATAAAACCAAAGCCAAGTCGCTACCCCCTCACCGACCCTTCGACTGCCCTATTGACCTGCTGCCGGGGGCACCCATTCCGAGAGGGCGATTATATTCCATCTCGGGTCCAGAAAGAGCAGCGATGGATGAATACATTTCTTCCTCGCTCAAAGCGGGGATCATTCGTCCCTCCTCCTCACCTGCCGGAGCGGGGTTTTTCTTTGTGGATAAGAAAGATGGGTCGCTGAGACCATGCATCGACTATAGCCCACTAAATGACATCACGGTAAAAAACCGTTACCCTTTGCCACTCATCTCCTCTGCCTTTGAACTACTTCAGTCAGCTAAAGTGTTCACCAAGTTGGACTTAAGAAACGCCTATCATTTGGTTAGGATAAGAGAGGAGGATGAGTGGAAAACAGGATTCAATACACCTAGTGGCCACTATGAGTATCGAGTGATGCCTTTTGGACTATGCAATGCTCCAGCAGTGTTCCAGGCCTGTATAAATGAGGTTCTGAGGGAATTCCTGAATGTCTTCGTATTTGTGTACCTTGATGACATTTTGTTTACCCCAGACTCAAGCACGCATACTAACCATGTTCGTCAGGTGTTACAGAGACTACTGGAACATCAGTTATACGTCAAGGCGGAAAAATGTGAGTTCCACGCAGAATCTGTGTCCTTCCTAGGGTACATCGTCACGGCGAACCAGATTCAGATGGACCCTGCCAAGGTCAGTGCGGTAGCCAGTTGGCCGACACCGGACTCGAGAAAGAAGGTTCAGCAGTTCCTAGGGTTTGCTAATTTCTACAGGCGATTCATTCGGAATTTCAGTTCGGTTGCAGCCCCGTTGCATGTGCTTACCTCCTCAAATGTCCTCTTCAGATGGACCCCCCAGGCCGACACTGCCTTCCAGAGCCTCAAGGAGAGGTTCACCACAGCTCCCATTCTCACCATCCCGGATCCTCTACGCCAGTTTGTGGTCGAGGTCGACGCCTCCAATGAGGGCATTGGGGGGGTCCTGTCGCATAGGTCTGCGAAGGACAAAAAGATGCATCTGTGTGCCTACCTGTCACGTAAGCTAACACCAGCTGAAAAGAATTATGATGTGGGGAATAAGGAACTGTTAGCGGTGAAAGCTGCACTTGAGGAATGGAGGCATTGGTTAGAGGGGGCAGAGCAGCCTTTTTTAGTCAGGACGGACCATAAAAACCTGGAGTACATCAGGAAGGCTAAACGCCTCAACTCTCGCCAGGCCAGGTGGACATTGATTTTTAGTAGGTTCCATTTCACGCTCTCTTTTCGCTCTGGTTCCCAGAACCACAAGCCAGATGCTCTGTCTCATCTTTATGACCCAGAACCTCTTGCCAAAGAACCCGAGACAATCCTTCCACTGAACCGTGTGGTCGGAGCAGTTTCTTGGCAAATAGAATCAGACGTGAAGCAGGCTAATGTTGTGAGCCCGGCACCTAGTGAGTGCCCAAGCAACAGGTTATTTGTTCCCTTGTCTCTCCGCTCAAGGGTAATGCACTGGGCTCACACGTCTATGCTCACGTGCCATCCAGGGGTTAGGCGGACTATGTTTGTGATCAGACAGCGCTTCTGGTGGCCTGCCTGTGTGCGCCCGGAGCAAGACCTCATCCGGGGCCCAGGTGGGCCTGCTACAGCCGCTGCCTGTGCCCCAACGCCCCTAGTCCCACATTTCTATGGACTTCGTGACTGGACCCCCTCCTTCTAAGGGAAATACCACCATTCTGACGGTGGCTGACCGCTTCTCCAAGATGGCTGACTTCATTCCTCTCGCCAAACTCCCCTCTGCCAAGGGGACGGCAGAGGTCATGATGAACCAAGTGTTCAGGATCCATGGCTATCCCTGTGATATTGTGTCCGAGAGGGGTCCACAGTTTGTCTCCTCATTTTGGAAAGAGTTTTGTCAACTCTTGGGAGCCACCGTCAGCATGTCTTCCGGCTACCATCCTCAGTCAAACGGGCAGTCGGAGCGGCTCAACCAAGAGCTGGAGACCACCCTTCGCTGTCTAGTCTCACAGAACCAGGCCACCTGGAGCAACCATCTCACCTGGGTGGAGTACGCACACAACACCCTTCCCACAGCTGCCACGGGCCTCTCTCCCTTTCAGTGTACTAATGGCTACCAGCCTCCACTGTTTCTGGCCAATGAGGGAGAGGTTACGGTGCCCTCGGCCCATGCCATGGTCAGACGCTGTCGCCGGATATGGGCTGGTGCTCGCCGGGCTTTGCTTAGGAGTTCAGTCCGGATGAAGGCCGCGGCTGACAAACATCGCAGGGTTGCTCCCGTCTACATACCGGGCCAGAAGGTCTGGCTCTCCACTAAGGACCTACCTCTCCACGTCGCCTCCAAGAAATTGGCTCCAAGGTTTGTGGGTCCATTTCCCATCTCGAACATTATTAACCCGGTGTCTGTGCGTCTACGTCTCCCCAGGTCTATGAAGGTTCACCCGACGTTCCACGTCAGCAGAATCAAACCCGCACTGGAGAGCACACTCGTCCCCGCCTCCAAGCCCCCTCCACCTCCCCAGATCATTGACGGGGGCCCGGTTTACAAGGTCTGGAAGCTCCTGGCGGTCCGTAACCGGGGACGGGGCAAGCAATTCCTGGTGGACTGGGAAGGCTATGGCCCGGAAGCACGCTCCTGGTCAGCCTCGAGCTTAATAGTGGACAAGACTCTCATTAAGGACTTCTATGCACTTCATCCGGACATTCCTGGGCCGTCAGGAATATCTTCAGAGTATTCAGAGTCTTCAATATATTCAGAGTCTTCAGAGTCTTCAATACATTCAGAGTCTTCAGAGTCTTCAGAATCTTCATCCTCCTCTTCCTCGCTCTCGATTGGTGGATGTCTTTCTCCATATTCATCGTCAGAGAAAAGCGGGGGAAGGAGCTCACCTTCACCTGCAACACCAATCACATACTCACCTGCCTCTCCCTCATCATAGTCGACCACCCGGATGACTTCAGGGAGGCCGTCTTCTGAAGGATGTCCATTGAGGTCAATCATGGCACCTGAAGGGAAATTAAATTAACAACAAATAAAGTTAAAGTTTGAAAAAACTACAGCATAGCTATTAACAACTGCACTCCATGTGTTAATTTGAACTGTTAATGTGAACCTGGAAAAAAATGTTTTACTCTATACATATTACAAATATATTTAATATGTAGTTGAAGAGTTTGATTTTGGTGTTTGGAAACTAAACATGATTAAAAATATAAAGCTATTTTCTGATCTATTCTTTAGAATTGCTGAACAGAGAAAACACAACAGTGACAATAATAATAATAATATAAAATACTAATAATTTATATAATAATTAATCAAACAAAAAAATGTTTAATCATAAGATGCAATAAAATCAATGACGCTTCATAATTATTGGACGACGAGAGGAGGCGCTTTTATGCACGGCCCTTTTCAATACTTCTATGAATCTGGATTCAGATTCCAGCCCTTAGAGCCACAAAGACATTTTTAGAATAAAAACTAAGCACGAGAGCGATAGGGGCAATGGGGAGAGAGTTACACAAACGATCACGGTGGAGAGTGCAACTACCAGACACGTAGATAAAAAAAAAATAACTTTAATCCGTTGGTGTATAGTGAGGAATATCTGGAAAGAAGTTAATGTTAATATGCTAAAATGTGAGGATGAGAGGAGTAGTTAGAGGTTTCTGCATCAATGGGTTAAAGCTTCAACAATCAAAACAAGCGCACTGCTTGTGCGTCTTGACGTCCGCTCCTTATAGTTCCATCGTTACCATGGTGCACATTTAACACATATCTTTGGCATTTTACGAAATTAGGCCCAATCGCCATTTTGTTTCAGTAATTTCGATGTCAAATTTCTAAGATTTTATGCTCTCAAACCAAAATAACAGTGTTTAACGTCACTACACTCATTGTTCATACATTCTACACATGTCCCGGGAAATTTTAGACATTCTGTAAATTAAAATAATAATTTTACACGGAGAAATAGTCAAATGAGTCTGTTGTCACCAAATCAGTTTTTCCAACAGGCCTAACAGCTGTCCAGCTTAACATTATAAAAGTTACACTCATTTCTATACCAATAAAACTTGTTAGGGATGTTCCAGGGCTGAATCAATGAATCATAAATAAATTAAATAACAACATATAAATCAAAAAGTTGTCTTACCTGCACGATTGAAGTCCAAACGGGGGACTCCCAACAGCAGCAGGTGTTCCTCTCCGACCAGTGGACGACCAAGGGCCTTTCCAACAGTTCAGTGATGCAGAAGTTTTGTTTACCAGCAAGATCTGTTTTCCTGTAGATTCTCCAGCAGTTTAAAACTAAAAAAGTTCGCTTTCAAAGGTTTGGTTTTGCAAAAGGTCCAATCGTGTTGAAGTCCAAGTGCAAAGTGATAAATCAGAATGTTCGGCAGGGTCAGAGGATCTACGTTCTATTTCCATGACACTTACGCACGTGCGTACGTGTGATTAGCAGGACAGAGAGATACTTATTTGTCATATATATTTTCATTTTCTTCATACCTGCCTTTTAAAAATACATATATGTCAGTCATTTGTTTGCAACTCCTTTTCTTTCATAAAGTTCAAGTTCAATACTTTGCCATGTCAACTCAGATGACAGATTTGCCTCAGTGCAGCTCTTAAAAACAGACAAAAAAACATATAAAAGCAAATATAATATAGCAAAAGCAATGTATTACAGTATAGCTACTATGTAGTGTAAGGATTTGTTCTTAATACTTCATTTGTAAACCCCAAACAACTAAGTTCCACAAAACTAATACCAATACAAAAAAAATAATTTTGAAATTGAAAACTTAATTGACAGAGAGAGATTATAGGAGAGAGTAAGTAGACCAACAGATGATATACATTGTTCAACTTTTGTGTCTATATCTTGATGTGAAGCCGAGAGGTGTGCAGACACGCTCACAAGTGTAAATTGGATAGAATTACCCTGTCACTTGCTTAGGTTTTCATTATCTAAACTATCTTTTTGTGAGAAGGTCCTGCTCTCACCCAGATGAAATGACGGAAGAAGAAGGAGGTTTGGTAAAAAGAACAACTTTAATGGTTGCACCACGTTAGCCTTTCCAGACTAAACAAAATACCACGTTCCAGTCTCTCAAAAGCGTTCATATGTTCTTCTTTTTGTAAATTCTTAATTCACAAACTCACACTCAGCAAAGGACAGAGAGGCTGTCAAGGGCAGTGTGAGAGGGAGGGACACTGAAGAGGGAGAAGGGGCTCACAGAGAGCGCACTGTGAGAGAACAGAAGAGTGTTAACAGCCAGCGGAGGTAGATCTCCGGACACACACAAGGGAAGGAGGGAAGGAGGGAGAAATGGACAGGGAGGTTCACTTCACACGTGCGAGAAGCGGAGGTTAGCAGGAGAGTGTTGTGGCTGTTTGGGCCACAGGAGCTTCTGGTAGTCTGAGGAGAAGCTGTGAGGAAGAGTACCAAGTGATGAAGCTTGAAGCAGCCAGCAGGCGGGAACAATCAGTCAGGTCTTCTGTAATTCTGGGTAGTATTTAAACAGTTTAAACACTATTAAAGTATTGCTTTATTAATCGTGTAATTTTCCATTCATTTGATACGTTTTAAAGTCATTTTGCAGTTTGTTATAAAAGACTTCTGATGTCGCATAAAGGGCAAACAACTGCATGTTACTGTGCAACCCTGTGTGAACCTTGATACTTTGGAACTTACCAAATTATTAAAAATCAAAACAGCAGAAATAATATAATTATATTAATAATAATAATAATAATAATAATAATAATAATAATAATAATAATAATAATAATAATAATAATAATTAAACACAGTTAATGTGTTTTTCTGGACAATGCTCAGGTTTCTTTTCATGGATTGTTCGGTGATTCATTTAATTACAGGAAACTGAAGCCATCACTGTTAAAATTAATAATTTAAATGTGTTAAACCTCGGCTTTCTCTAAAGCTGCCTGACGACAGTTACTGCTCCTCCTGGCCACAAAGAGCCCTTGACAGTAAATCGGCGGCATAAAATCTTTATTAAAATATGTAGTTTACAAACTGAATACTGCTGTTACAGGTGGAT
Organism: Cottoperca gobio; assembly: GCF_900634415.1. Lineage (NCBI taxonomy): Eukaryota > Metazoa > Chordata > Actinopteri > Perciformes > Bovichtidae > Cottoperca > Cottoperca gobio. Next base: position 19,288,228 of record NC_041371.1, read on the forward strand.
TTGTGTGGAGAATACTTCAGAAAAGCAGTGACGTTTATGCTTTTGGGTGGAAATTTAGATTTTGGTAGTTGATTGTACACTTATAACCTATGATTGTACGATGACAGGTTTGCAAGTAAGGATTATTTTCATTATCGATTAATCTTTCAATAATTTTATTGATTTATTGCTTCGGTCTGTAAAATGTCAGAACATAGGGAATCATACTTTTTGCAATTTAAATGCAATGTCTTGTTTTGTCTGACATGGTACAAAACCCCAGAATATTTATTTTATTCATATTCATATAGGGGGGAAAAAACAAATAATCCCATAATTTAATACCACAAGAAGAAATCTGCATTTTGACTAAACATGCAAAGTGAGTATTGTGAGCTGAATTTAAGTACCTCAAAATTGTACTTGAATAATTTCATTTGTTACATTCCACCACTGTTTTAGCGGACTTCTGTCTTATTTCTTTGTTTCAGTCTCTGTCATCGCTGCAGTTTCTGGAGAGGCTGGACTTGAGTTTTAACCGGCTGCGTTGGCTCCCTCAGGACTTCTCTCAGAGTCTGTCCTCCCTACAGGAGCTTCAGCTGGACCACAACCTGCTGCTGCACCTGGACTCTTTTTCACTGGGGGATTTTCAAAACCTGAAGAAACTGGACCTCAGTCACAACTGCATCCGGACGATGGATGTCGGGAATTTCAGCAGCCTGTCTCGACTGAGCCTCCTGAACCTGGAGGGAAACAGGCTGAACGTGCTTACAGATGTTGAGCAGGCAGCAAAGCCTGGAGGTGCTGCTGCTCAGCCACAACAACATCTCACTGATCGAGACAGAAGCTCTGGTCATGTTAAAAACAATATTCATAGTATAGTATGTTGAAAACAATATTCATAGTATAGTATGTTTAGAACAATATTCATAGTATAGTATGTTGAAAACAATATTCATAGTATAGTATGTTTAGAACAATATTCATAGTATAGTATGTTTAAAACAATATTCATAGTATAGTATGTTTAAAACAATATTCATAGTATAGTATGTTGAAAACAATATTCATAGTATAGTATGTTGAAAACAATATTCATCGTATAGTATGTTGAAAACAATACTCATAGTATAGTATGTTGAAAACAATACTCATAGTATATGTTTAAAACAATATTCATAGGATAGTAAGTTGAAAACAATACTCATAGTATAGTATGTTGAAAACAATACTCATAGTATAGTATGTTGAAAACAATACTCATAGTATAATATGTTGAAAAAAATATTCATAGTATAGTATGTTGAAAACAATACTCATCGTATAGTATGTTGAAAACAATACTCATAGTATAGTATGTTGAAAACAATATTCATAGTATAGTATCTTGAAAACAATACTCATAGTATAGTATGTTGAAAACAATACTCATAGTATCGTATGTTGAAAACAATATTCATAGTATAGTATGTTGAAAACAATACTCATAGTATATGTTTAAAACAATATTCATAGTATAGTATGTTGAAAACAATACTCATAGTATATGTTTAAAACAATATTCATATTATAGTAAGTTGAAAACAATACTCATAGTATAGTATGTTGAAAACAATACTCATAGTATAGTATGTTGAAAACAATACTCATAGTATATGTTTAAAACAATATTCATAGAATAGTATGTTGAAAACAATATTCATAGTATATGTTTAAAACAATATTCATAGTATAGTATGTTGAAAACAATACTCATAGTATATGTTTAAAACAATATTCATATTATAGTAAGTTGAAAACAATACTCATAGTATAGTATGTTGAAAACAATACTCATAGTATAGTATGTTGAAAACAATACTCATAGTATAGTATGTTGAAAACAATATTCATAGTATAGTATCTTGAAAACAATACTCATAGTATAGTATGTTGAAAACAATACTCATAGTATCGTATGTTGAAAACAATATTCATAGTATAGTATGTTGAAAACAATACTCATAGTATATGTTTAAAACAATATTCATAGTATAGTATGTTGAAAACAATACTCATAGTATATGTTTAAAACAATATTCATATTATAGTAAGTTGAAAACAATACTCATAGTATAGTATGTTGAAAACAATACTCATAGTATAGTATGTTGAAAACAATACTCATAGTATAGTATGTTGAAAACAATACTCATAGTATATGTTTAAAACAATATTCATAGAATAGTATGTTGAAAACAATATTCATAGTATATGTTTAAAACAATACTCATAGTATAGTATGTTGAAAACAATACTCATAGTATAGTATGTTGAAAACAATACTCATAGTATATGTTTAAAACAATATTCATAGAATAGCATGTTGAAAACAATACTCATAGTATATGTTTAAAACAATATTCATAGTATAGTATGTTGAAAACAATACTCATAGTATATGTTTAAAACAATATTCATATTATAGTAAGTTGAAAACAATACTCATAGTATAGTATGTTGAAAACAATACTCATAGTATAGTATGTTGAAAACAATACTCATAGTATATGTTTAAAACAATATTCATATTATAGTAAGTTGAAAACAATACTCATAGTATAGTATCTTGAAAACAATACTCATAGTATAGTATGTTGAAAACAATACTCGTGGTATATGTTTAAAACAATACTCATAGTATGGTATCTTGAAAACAATACTCATAGTATAGTATGTTGAAAACAATACTCGTAGTATATGTTTAAAACAATACTCATAGTATAGTATGTTGAAAACAATACTCATAGTATATGTTGAAAAATCTCAAAGCATTTGAATGTCGGAAAACAAATTCATAGTATTTTGACAAAATGTCATCTATAAAAAAAGCCACAGTATAAAATGTCGCAAAAAAGGTCATAGTATAGTCTGGTTAAAAGGAAATCATAGCATGTCGAAATATTTTTATAGTATAGTATTTAGAAAAAAAGGTCACTAGTACAGGATGTCGAAAAAAAAGCCTATTAGACATGTTTGAAATTTTCATATTTAGCAAAATAATTGTTTAGATTTTGGCCAATAATGTGATTTTTGACCTTTGACCACCAAATTCTAATCAGTTCATCCTTGTCCAAGTGGACATTTGTGCCAAACTTGAACACAATGCCAAAGATGTAATAAAAAAGTCATAGCATAGTATAACGGAAAAAAAGTCAAAGTATTGTAGGCCATATAAATATAAAAAAAGTCATTAAAAAATCATAGTATAGTATGTCATACTTTAATATGTTAAAAGTGTCATAGTATATCAAGTCGAAAGAAAATCATGAAAAACTCATAGTATAGTATGTCAGAAAGTCATAAAGATTTCATAATATAGTAGTAATAACAATGAAAGTTTATAGAGTGGTTCCTTATAATATTGCCCAAAGGAAACATATATAAGGTGAACAGAATCGGTCCAAGTACAGAACCCTGCGGAACTCCAAGACTGACTTTGGCTGTCATGGAGGATTTATCGTTAACAAGAACAAATTGAGATCGCTCAGATAAATAGGACTTGAACCAGCTTAGTGCGGTTCCTTTTATGCCAACACAATGTTCAAGTCTCTGTAGTAGAATGTCACGTAGTAGACATTTGTATTTGATGTTTCTCACACAAACACAATTTCTCCTATGCAACTATAGTCAAGTTTCCATCCAGAGAAAATCGAATCAAACCGAGCCTCACCTCGGATTGCGCAAACCCTCGCAAACATGCGCGTGCCTGTTGCTATCTCTCTTTATGTCGCCAATATGCTTAGACACTTTTATTATGAGTCCTGACTTTCCAGTCCAGTTAACGTATGTAATGTATGTGTGTAACATATTTAGTCTTGCTGAAAAAATACATTTTGACTTTAAATAAAAATGATTTTGTTAATAGTGCAGTCTATTAAAATTAATCAAAGTATCAGACTAAAAACACGATGGAGGGTGCAGAGCAAATACCTGAGCCACTATAAATGTAACGTTATTTTTTGGCCAATTATGTCCCTTACCTGTGTGTATAAAGAATGCTGATATGAGACATGAAAAATAACCAGTACTCAATGTTCATGCTGCCAAGAAAATGATGAATAAGCTACTCAGTTGGGTTCATATATTTGTAAATCTGATTGAGTCAGTGCCTCCCCAGCCATGAACCTCACCGCACGTCACTGAGAACACTCCCTGTAATAAAAGACAGATTATCTGTGTTTAATCGTCACCAATAAAATGTAATTATGTTTAAACTAGTCAAGAAAAACAAAACACAGATTGAGTCATTCATGTGCGTGTTTATTTCCCTAGAGACAAGCGCAACTACAGTATATATTGCTCTGTATGGTGGTTTAGCACAGTACAAATACACTTTGAATACTGACCAGAATCAAAGTTACATGTAACTTTGCAAAAGACACAGATATTGTACTTTGTACTTTAAACCTAATCACAGATACACATCCTACTAAGTCAGTACATTTGTTTTTGCACCATCACTTTACTTGCTGGTTTAAAATACATTTAAGCTCACGTCACAAAGCTGTCAGTCTGTTTTAAACAAAATAACTTAAAAACATGAGCTAAGGTTTGACAAACCTGTCAAACAAGAGACACTTCAAATCCAAAAAATAAAACAAGTGTGCAGACATGGCAGCTGATTATATGACACTGTATGGCATTGAGAACTAAAGAGAGGCACATTGACTCAGTTAAAGCAAAAAGGGAGGCAACCAAACATTTAAAAATGTGCAGCTTCACTAAAATTTAGCTCGATTAAATTAAGGCTGAAATTCACATTTGATATTAATGAGGTCCATGAAGAATTTGTGCTGCACAAATCAAAGCATAAAAGTAGACCCCACAAATAACAGTTAGAATTAAGATCTCAAGGCAGCAATTCAAGTCGTTCCCATGTTTTGCATTAAAAACAACAACAATGAGATTAGAACAATGTTAGATCCATCCCTCCTTTTAAGAATTTGAATCAAATGAAAAGTCCTATGAGCTGTACCTCATGATTGTGACATGAAAGACCTGAAGACACCCTTCATTCACACCCCAGAAGAATCTGAAAGCTCTTCCAGTATAAAACACTATAAATACAACAATGTAAAAGGTCCTGGATGGCATGCGATCGCTGTTATTTTTCTCTTTATGCAAATGTTAATCTACCCGTCGATCTGATGTAGTTGAAAGGTTTTACATTGATATTACTGCTACATGTTTTACTGTTTGACATCACGTAGCTTCACAACAAGTTATATTACAGCCACCATAGACGGTCAAAGACAGAAAGATAAGTAAACTTCAGTAGTGTGTTAAACTCTATTGCTTTGCAAACACAAATATGGGTCTCAACTCAATCTATCGGGAAACAGTCAATGATATTAAACTGAAAATCAGCTTTCACACAGACTGTGTACAACAGTTATATCACATCAAAACAGTCCTCATAAAAAGGTCACTAAATCAACAGCAACATAAAAAGTCATTTCTGCCTTGGTTCTTTCAGTCAGATCACAATTCAATTTAAAATCAGTCTACCGAACTACATTAAATAGTGTTTACATGTTTTAAACCACATACATTAAATCGCACACGTCACAGTCAACCATTTTCCAAAGCATACCGTAGTAGATTTTGTTTATTCTACTTCCAAGATGGTCATTAGCTCTGTTCATTTCTGAAGACTGAAACCCAACTTGCCCTTCATGTACCTGGGATGGTTACATGTTGCAGGTCTACACATGTGGCCTTCCATGTATTCTGAAAATGAATAGAAAGCAAAGAAAAGACAGAAAGAAAGTTCCTTTCACAACTACTTAAATAATATACCTTGGAAGTTGGCATGTGAGGGTTATTTCCAGTAAGTGGGCTAACATTTAAAAACACAACTGGACTGGGCCTTCAGGTTAAGACGGAAACTTAACTTATTCTTTTTTAAACTAAATCATTTCAATTGAAATCTGACTGACCGGATCCGTGATCCGCTGCTCACCACAGTAACACTGCTTCTAAACTACTACTTTTTCTAACAATCAACAAAATAAAATGTGCAACTTTTTGTGTGCTGCGTTTATGATTCGTTGTCCTCAGGCATCTTGAGAACTGCACTGTATTTCATGGGTGCACCATCCGCTTTGAGCTGAACCTCCACCAACGTGAAGATTGAAATGACCTTCAAGTGGAAAAAAGAACAACGATGATTATTGCAATCTGTATGTCAACTTGCTTGGCACTTCTTAAACATCCTGACCCAGGCTAGCTGGTCCAACTCTTCAGGGAACAAGTTAGTGATGTAGTCATCTGCTGGTTTAGATCAAATGTAACTTCACGCTGTAAATTGTTTTAAGAAATTAAAATCAAGAATTCATTGGCGAGGGCTGCATAAAGGCCATGATACCGGAGACGATGTACTAAAATGATGAGTATTTTTAATTCGTATAACCATCATGTTGCTTTTGTTCCATAAAACATACAATTACAGAATGAAGAACTATAAAACCTGACATTCATTTCTATATAGTGACTAATATTTATATTTCCCTATAAGCTGTACCAATTACAAAAGCATTTTCAGTGTGTGCGGGTCTCACCTGCTCTACTGGAGCTTTCTCTGGGTCCTCCGGTATCCAGACGAGAGTCAGCTCCGATTTCTTCCCCACCTTATGATGGTGGAATGTGCTCAGGCCAGCAATAGACTGAAGGTGGAAACAAATGGTTTCAAAGAATTAAGACTAAAAGAGGTTTTAAGAACATACAAGGCAACATCTAAAAACACTAAATAAAATAACTTTACTAAAAATCTATACACAAATGTATATAGAAAGCGGAAATTGCAGCTGAAAAGCAGAAATAAAACAACAACCCAAAAATCAATTAAGACTGAAACCTTTCCCTGTAAAGTGTTTTGGAGCTGACCTTGCAGTAGATGCGTTTCTGTACTCCGTATCGGAGAACCAGCACATCAAAGGACTGATCCAGCACGCCCATCACCATGGCCTCAGAGTCCAGAGGGCCACAGTCCTGTGGAGCAGACCAAGAAAATACTTTAGTGTACTGACAGACATTAAGAAACTGGTTTAAACCTCGGCTTATTTTACTATTTAGGGAATTGCTGAGCCCTTTTTCTTTTCTTTTCTGGAGGATACCACATAAGCTCGAACTCAACGTTCACCCAGGGTCAGAGCCAGAGCCCCCGACAATATGACCTTATCCATAGACTAATAAGAAATGTGAACCAGAATTGTGTAACTCCAATGACAGGACCGTTTGTGAAGAATCAGGGTGAAGAGAGGAAATAAATGTCTAATGTCCGGGAATATCTATTGAAAACAATTATGTTGTGGCTGATTAAGTACTTCAAGTAAAAGATGAGATTTAAAACAAAGATCATAGGCACTGTAGCAGAGGACAAAAAGAAACAGAAAAGCATGTTTTTCCATGTGGCTACCCACCTTTACAAACACTCCAAAGAAGAGCTCAGAGCTGAGCTCTTGGACTCTCTTGGACAGAGTCTTCCTGTCATTACAGTGGGATGACTGTTTTTGGACTTCTTCTGTGGACAGCCCCAACTTAGGCCCACACTCTGCATACACACATTCAGTGGAGAGACATACACATGATGAGTATGAGAAAAAAACAAAGGAACTGACACATTAAACTGACACGTGTACAGAAGGAGCAGACGGGGCAGAGACGATGGTAAAGGCCACAGCACAAACAATAAATCAACTCAAAGTGACATCTGAGGCTGCGCTGTTCTCTTCTACATCGTCAACTAGACATGTCCTGCAGTACAGCTGCAGTACTGTTTGAATGTTTCAGTGTGTCCAAAACAGACTTTTGTAGAGAAGGTACGCACTCAGTGAAGAAGCCAGCAGCCGGTGGACGACGATATCAGCGTAGCGTCTGATGGGTGATGTGAAGTGAGTGTAGAGAGGAACGTTGAGGGCGTAGTGCTTAAACTGATTCTCCTCCTTAAGTACGCCTGTACAGAAGTACAGCGCCATCTGGGAAATACCAATAACCCACATTAAATACAAAAACCTTATTGGAAAGCTTTCATGTTAAAAAAGTACAAATTCAGTTTCCAGCTCACAAAACAATCTTTTCTCTGTAACATGTCAAGATACACGTTTCTCTATCATGGTAACAACTATTACATGACAGTGGGCTTCTCATTGTCCACATTTTGAAGAAACTGTCATTCTTCCGTTTACAAAAGCAAAAGTTTTCCACACAATCTTGATAAATAGATAAAAATTAAAATGGAAAGAAACAGCCTTTTGGTCGCTGAGCTCTAACCTGCATGGGTCTGGAGCACATGTGGGTGAGGACTTCTTTTCTGGCAGTGGTATACTCATCATCCCCAAGAGTAGTGTTGAGACTTTTCTGCATGTTGGAAAAGCAGAAAAGAGATTTCAATCATTGTACAGAGTTATTCTTTTACATCATTTTCAGTAAGTCAAATGACTCAAAAGCTTGTCAGTCCCTTATTGAGCTTCAGAAGCCGTTATATCCCTGTAGAGAAATAAAACAGTGGTTTGCAATCCCCCAATAAACACAGAGAAGAACAACAAGCACAGCATGCCGGCTATCAGTTATCGTCTGGAAAAAAATCCATATTATGGATCCCCATTTATAACGCTGTCTATGTAAATCAGCTGCATTATGAGTACTGACATGCAACGCTCCTGCAGAGGAGAGATCGATGTCGATTCCCAACTGGTCACAAAGCTCCTGTAGCTCATCCACCATTTTGGTCTTGGGTGGAGGGTGGCGTCTGAGCAGGGCCAGCTGAGGGAATCTGGAGTGGATGTGGTGGGCTGTGGCAATGTTAGCCAGTAACATGAACTCCTCCACCAACCTAGAGAACACAGGAATGCAGGATAGTTAAATGGCCAGAGTGCGGAAAAAAGAAACGCAAACAAAAGGAGGACTTATATTTAAAACACTCCAGACTGATTCAGAAATACATTTCACCAAAATGTACACGTCAACTAAATGTTAATTTTGCAACAGAAACAAAGGGGATACAGACAGAGAGGATCTCAGGAGGGTTAGTTACTCACTTGTTACTGTCTCTGTACTGGTAAACGTAGCAGCCTTGAGGCATCATGGTCTCTTTGTCCAGGGTGAAAGACAGTTTCAACTGAAACAAAACCCCCATAAAATGTCAGAAAACAAATTAAAAAATCTTGGTGTTGTTACCAACCATTTATTTTGTATTACATAAGCATTGTTGGGTGTCACGTTAGCCAGCAGGTAAGGCAATATGATCATTTCACTAATAAAAGGGAACTCCACCACAGAGACCAGAGTGAAACACAAGGCAACGGGGGCTCACCTGGTCCAGTCTGAGGGCTCCTCCTGAGAAGCGTTGAGCTCGGAGGTTCTTGGCAATAGAGTGCAGGTTGAGCACAGCCTGGTGGATCTCATCAATGGGGTGCTGAGGGTCCGCAGGTGGCAGCTCCTCAGCTGAGAACATCTTTTCAGGGGCCTCGATCATGCTCTGAGCGTGGTCGTAACTCAGCTTCACGCAGGAGCGGATGACTGAGCGGCCGAACCACTCACTCAGGATCTGAGATGAATCACGAAACAGAAAAAACACATCCAGCAAATGGAATCACAATTTTGGCTTAATCAATCAGCCGTCAGAGCCTTCTCTTCTCTTTACCTGCAAAATTAACCTTCTATTGTACGAGTGCAGCTCTGACAGGTCCATGAATTTTAAATGTTCATACCTTCCCCTCCGGTGTGATTTCCCAAATGACAGAGAAAGTGAGTCTGTCAGTGAGAGGATTCAGACTGCACAGCTCCTCACACAGCAGCCGCGGCAACATGGGGATCACCTGGACAGAAACAAAACACATTGAGTAAGGTATAAAGGTATGTTTATTAAAACTAATAACAACGTCAGTTGTTTGAGGTTTGCTCTTTTTTATTAGTGTCAAGGAGCACTCACCTTTTGAACCATGTACACACTAGTTGCTCTTCGGCTGGCAATAGAATCCAGAGCGTTGTCTTCCCCCACAAAGTAACTCACGTCAGCAATGTGGACCCCCACCTCAAAGTTACCTGTGTTAAACAGACAGCCCATGACACAACCTCCTATCCCACAGGGAAAACAGCATCTATAGCTATAATCAGAATTCATCATCATCATCATCATCATCATCACTAAGCTCCTCAGTTAAGGTGGTTTACCATCGGCGAGTTGTTTACAGGACAGTGCATCGTCCAGGTCTCTGGCGGTAGCAGGGTCGATGGTGAATATACACTCCTTCCTACATATAATAAAACAGTACTTTGTGAATCACATCCTAAATAAAGACTTATTATAATTGTTTGCTGCCATTGGATGACAAAGCTTGACATTCTCAGTAGCCCAATTATCAGCAAAATAGATACAGCAGTCGTGTGTTAGCAGTCTAAATCTAAAGAGGTCACATCTCCTCTTTTGTGTAAAGCTGCATCTGGCTCATGTAGCAGAGAACATATTGATAATAACAGAAAAGAATGTGGAGCTGTATGTACAGGCTTCACAGTCCTACCTGAGGTCCCTCCTCTTCGTCATCTCCTCAGGTGGGATGGTCCAGGGCAGGTTCTTGGGTAGGCAGTCCAACACCTCATTTGAGAACTCAGAAAAATCAACCTCGTACTCGATCAGAATGCCCTCTGTCTCCGGCTCGATTTCTCCAGCCTGACCCAGTGTCTTAGCAAGTTGACTGGAGGAAACATTAGGAGAGTCAGGTTGGTTGTTATACCACTAAAAGGGTTCCCCGCATCAAGTTTTGAATTCAACGCTCACCCTTCTGCGAAGTTGCTGTCGGCTGCCCAGTTGGTGATCCGACATATGAACAAGGTGTTGGTGTAGTCGCCCGGGCGGGAGATAAAGTCTTCAGGACAGTCAGCGAGGAAAACGTTAATCCGTGGCACCCGGTGGTCCACAGGGGAGAACATGGCAAAAGGCTTATCTGGTAGGAATTTCAGGAAGCCCGTTACAGCTCTCGAGTGTTTCTTCTCAACAATGTACACCACCTGGCAGACACATGATAAGGGGAGCATAGTGTTGACTTAGAAATCTAAGGCCACTGCGTTATATTCTTAGAACCCCGAGAACAAGTGACAAACATTACTGTTGAAGAACAAGCGAAAGAAGAAGCAGAACGTTTGCCATTTTAGAATATTGTAAATGCAAACAGTTTCTTTTCATAGTTAAAACATTTCAGTGACAAGAAATGTGTTGCATTTATTGTGAAGTAGTCAGATGAATTGTTGAGGCAACTTAGCAAAACTCTCTTATGCATACATCTGTTTTTATTCACTTCAATGTCATGTGGATTGGTTTTACACAAGGGACCTTCTGATGTGAAGGGTTAGGCCTTCAGTGGACAATAAACCTCCAGCACACACAATCAAGTCATATAGAACCTTTTTGCGAAGCCTCTGTAAGAGTTTGGTTATTGTAAATATAGGAACGTTTTGGGAGAAAAAAAAGGAAGGGAAGGGGTGATTAAGAAATACAGCACAGCTGACAGGCGGGGCGCTTACTTTAGCAGTCTTTTGGAGTATTTCCCCAGTGGGCCGTGCGGTTGAGGAGTCTTCCAGAGGTTCCACTATTTCCATCAGATGAAAGGAAAAATGAAGATGCATTAGCTGAACTTTTGCTTTGTTTGTGAATTTCTTCAGGGCAGTAAATAAACATTCAAACACATACTGACCATTACCAAATACCAACTGAGCCATTATAATTTGATACCACAGTTGTTATATTAATTGTGATTTGCAACAGCTGCTACAATTACATCTCCATCACAGTACCTGTGTCAGTGAGGGTGGTATTCTGCACTTTGCGGATGAGTTCATCCTGGTCGCTACACCGATCTTCCACTTTAACAGCAGGCCTGGGCTTGCGCTCCGCCCTCTTCTGCGCCATGTTTTCTTTCTGACTATCTGACTCACTGGCACCGTCGCAGTCAGTATCTGACCTCACAACCTAAACAGGAACACACTTAGTCTTCATCGGCTGACACTCTCCAATAGGCTGCGGTTCAATTTTTGTTTAGGAAGGTCCCTAACTGAGTAAAATGACCTGGAAGTGTGTAAGTGGCAGCCATGATAAGAGCTGGGGGAATTCTGTAAATGCTGAAGGAAAGGTGCTTCAATGTTTCCTTTCTTATCTGCTTTAGCATAAGATACAAACAACAAACAAACATCAGGAGCATAGTGTAAGTGCAGTTGGATTTCCTTTTCTTGACCTCGTGACATTTTCCATCAAGATCAAGGAAAAGTGGATAGGAAAAGACATCGGGTGCAATTTGTTTTGTATATCAGACCGCAGCCCTGGTGTGTTTTCTGTCCCGTGGAGCTGAATGAAGCCTGTTATAATAATCAAACTTTGAAAAGCTGATGCCGAAATTTAAGACATGGGGCTTACAAACAAGAACTATACATAGACGGGTACATGTGGTCTACCTTCCATTGCTCCCGAGGGAGGATTTGCACCACCACTACGTCTGCATTCAATGCTCTGTTGCGAGACACAATCCCATCCAGAAATATATCTCGTGTGTCATCCTGCGAGAAACAAAAAGAGAGATTGCTCGTCTCTTTTCAACTTTGTTCAAGACAGATGTTGATGTACTACCTGATACAATGAAATCACATGCATATATCTTTTTCATACAGTATACTGTACACAGTCTTTTAGCTATCACGTGCGTTTTTAGAACCTATTAGTTGAGGCAGCAAAACATTATGTGTCAAATTCATTCTGGTCTGAACTTACAGGAGATGGGACGAAAGCTTCGTGGTATTTCTTTGGGTTGATTCGTATCTGTCCCTGCAGAGAAAGCATGTAGAATTTAGAAAGCAATCTACCAATTTATTGTGAGATTCACTACGTTAATAGTTTGACCACCCTAAGTAATGTCATCCATAGGAGCAGTAATCCTGGGTTGGTACCTGAATGAGTTCCCCTCTTTTAAGGCCATGAGAAACCTCCTCAACGGTCATGTATGATTCAAACACATGTTTCTTTGATCCTCTGCCTCCTTTGTTCCTACTCTTGTCAGCAGGAGAATTGGCACTTGACACTGAAAAAGATTGAACTCATTGACTTAATGCAACATAAACCATTAAATGTATAAATCTACATTATAATTCCATATAAAATGAGTGTACGCCTGCTGAGCTTACATCTCAAAAACTAACCTACAATTTACCTCTGGGCTGCTGCAGTTTCTTGTCTTTACCATGAGGAGACTTGGGCCTTGCCATCTGAGTGTCAAACCCAGAATGTACTGCCCCCTCTCTGCTTTTATCCTCTTCTGGTTGCCTTGTGTTGGTTTTCTTCTTTGACTTCTTCATCTTCTCTTGCTCCTGTTCACCTGTACTGGCTTTCTTTGGGGACTGGGGACAAGCAACGAATGAGTCAGTCTCTTTTGAGGTGACATCTCTGTTAGAGTCCTTGATTTTCTTCTGCTGCTTCTGGGGTTTCTTCGAGTCATTGTGTTTTAAAGAGCCGAGTTCTTCGCCAGACTCGACGTCTCCATCGTGGCTGGTGGCGGTGTCTCTTCTCTGTCCCCACCGCTGTCTGTCAGGCACACCCTGTTTCCTTTCACAGTCCTGCTGAGCACTGCGGGTACTTAGTTTCTCCATGTACAAAGACAATGAACTCTCCTCTCCTTTGCTTTTTATTGAAGAGGGGGAGAAGTCACTCGAATCAGAGAAATCATTGGGCACTTGGTCCCTTTTTCGTTGTGGTATGTTCTGCCTGTCACTCTGGGCTTTGAGCAGTGTGCTTGGCCCATTTCCTTCCCTTTGAAATGTTGTGTCCTTTGCATATTGCTCTAGATACAGACTGAACTTGCTGCTGCAGTGCTGACTGAGAAGCCTGGCATAGGCATCTTTCTGAGGAGGAGTGCTTGACTGATTCTGGCTGCGCTTTGGGTCTCGATTCAGGTTCTTCGATTGCCGAGGAGAATCCATATGGCAATCCTTAAAGATACTCTGAAAGTCTCTGAAAAGGAAAAAAGCATAAACTATGAGTGCTGCTATTCAAGCATCAGTCAATACACAACTTCGTTAATGTTTAACGTTTACAATTCAATGCACTCAAAATATTCTAAAAATAGGAGAATGTTAACTAAAATGAATATGAAGAAAATGAAAGCAGATAGTCCTAGCAGATTTATTGCTGCGTAGTCCACTCATCTTACATCATATAACGGTTAGTTTAGTCATAATTACAAATGTAAACATGACTGGAAGTTTTTAACCAAGTTCATATTACCAAACGTTACATTGGGATGAGGATTATACGAGACAACAAACTCTGTATAATCACATTGTCTTCGGTTTTTACGTCTTGACAAGCTAAGAATGCCGTTTAAATAACATTATATCGCAGCTAAACGTTAACCAGCGTTAGCCAACAGTTATTAGCAGTGCCTGACTAGCATCAGCTACGCTAACTGCAACGGCAGGTGTTGGTTTAACGCTAATTAACAACTAATATGTCGGACGGACCGCGACACTGACACAACAAACGACTCAAAGATGGAAGGAAAGATTGTCAAACTATAAATCTTAAACATTACCTCGTTCACTGCGTGTACGTTATGTAAGTTAACTGTCGTTCAGCACGAAATGCTAGTTAGCTGATACGTTCACTTCCTCTGTCGTCATGAACGGTTACAGTCATGCTGCCTTTGGGAGCTGTCGGAAATATCAGCACTAAGCAAACGCACCAAAACCATGGACATGAAACGGGGAAATGGGAAAAGTCAATATATCAATATTTCAAAAGGAACTGTGTTGTATACTAACTGCCTTTTTTCCGTATCCTCTTATGAAATATTAGTCAGAGACAATCCTGTTACCACATAGATTTTACACATTTGATAAAATCCTGAATTAATTAATTAATGAATTCATCGGGGATGAAAATGGCCCTACATTGTTGAGTGACTCCATTTGCTCATATAGTTTTGTGTGGAACATTACACCCAAATTAATCAGGTAGGCTATATTATTCTTATTCTTATTCTTCTTATTCTTCTTATTCTTCTTATTCTTATTCTTATTCTTATTCTTATTATTCTTATTGTTGTTATTATTGTTATTATTGTTATTATTGTTATTATTATAATATATATATTCTGATATATATAAGGATCTTATTATTATTATTATTATATATATATATATATATATATATATATATATATATATATATATATATATATATATATATATATATATATATATATTCTGATATATATAAGGATCTGAGCAGATCCTTGTTGTGTCTGACTGGAAGCACAAAGACGGACACAAGCGACCTTTAGAGGGCAGCAAAGACTACATATTTAATTTACTGTATTTTACTACCATACAGTGATATATGCTGTGAGTCAGTTGTGCAAACAACTCATCCTGTCTGATGAGAACGATAAGAAGAACGCTAACATTCAATCAGACAGAGACGGTGTGTGATGTCTGGGTGAGAGTGTGTGAAGGCATATGTTATGCATACATGATGAATATATTTCTAGCTATATTTGGAGATGCTCTTCTCTCCACTGACAACCTGCTGTTCACGCTTGCTTCACTTGCAAAGTACAAGACATAAAGCTTCCTTCAAGCACACACACACGCACACTTATTCTTCAGCATAATTCCTGTGGGATAGTATGGGGGTGATTTTTGGATAGGTGTATGTTTTGCAGTCAGATGGGGCTTTCAGACATCTGAGTATATAATGTAGTTGAGGTTGTCATCTCTCAGCTTGATAGAGGCCCAGAATTTCTTGCAGAACGCATGCACCAGCACCGATGCATACAGATGCACAGCTGTAGTGGGCTTTGCATGATTGAGGAGAATACAATATGTTGTTTGAATTCTGCTCATAACTGTCATTCACTCAGCTACAATAGTGTCTGGTGACCCCTCTGCCTCACTGACAACATCACAATGCACATATTTTCTGGCACTTCAATAAAACCACCCAGCTTGTCTGTGGAAACATCTGGTGTCTAATTATAACCCACATGTGCAGTATAGTGGTCGTCAAGCAGAGTTGACGTGATGAGGCTGTAATTGGATTCATTATATGATTTAATTAAGTCTCAGCTGCTGTCGCAATATTAGACATAGACTGTATTTGTGCCTTTCTTGGTTAAAGATTCAATGTTTAACACATTAAAACAATGAACTAACATTATCAACAGAATGTGAAGAGGTAACAGTGTTGACGTTATGTCAAAGACGTCTATGTGTTGTGTTGCAGAGATATCTACTGAAATTAGCATGCTAACTGACTAAATCAAATCAAATCAAGTCAAATTAATTTATACAGCCCAATATCACAAATGACACATTTGTCTCAGTGTGCTTTACAGACTGTACAGCATACGACACCCTCCGTCCTTAGACCCTCGCACCGCACAATGAAAAACTTCCTAAAAGAAACCCCACTAATTAAAGCGGGAGAAATAGAAGAAACCTCAGAGAGAGCAACTGAGGAGCGCTCCGTCCAGTCTAGTAATACCGCTTGTTCCTCTAGAGGTAATAGTGAGTCAGTATAACGGGGAGAGGGAGAAGAAGTACAGCTGGTTTGACCACCAGTGCTGGGATATTCGCCAGCCGAATCCTAGCAGCAGTGCTATGTCGGCACGGAGGACGAAACAAGAACATGAGTCGTTCCCTTGTCTCTGCCGCCAGGACTCAAGCCAACATACAAACTATCAAAAAGTGAAGTTACACGGACCGTACAGCCCCCAGTGCCACAGTAAACACAGATATCTAAGCTCCACGTGAAGGTTAGAAGAGAGAAGTGATATTTAGATCGACTCTCAGAGTTTCAGCAGTCTGCTCTCATGAACTGACTGACTGACAGACTGACTGACAGGCTTTCACAGGAGTAATATATACACATTACCAACACGAGAAGAGATATATATATAGCTGTAGAATACAATACACAATATAAAGAATAAATTAAAATACTTACATACAATAAATATGACACACTACTACAACTAAAATATAAACAGGGTAACATACTCTAATTGTTTTTTTTAATAACTGATGGTTTTGATGATTGATGAAGTTAGATAGTATGGACCCAGTTAAGAGGTAAACTACTGCCCCCTATTTATGTGGAGCAGGTGGCTCAGAACTACACATTGAACCTTTAAACAGTACTTACAGTTGGTGTTATCCAGTTGGAAACAGTAATGAACTAAGATATAGGTGCTACTCTTTCCTCTGTACAACAGGGGGAGTTAGCAGCGACACAGATGCAGGTTGAACTGGCAGCTCCACATATTTGCAGGTGTTTTCTGAATCCAAATTCAACAAAGAAAATCAATATTTATTCTCTCGGCCATTTCACAGTTATAAATGTAAACATGTCCCAGTTTGTTTCCTGTTGCATGTGTATGCATGTCATCAGCTGACAGAACGTAAACATGGACATGAAAACCGCTCCCATTTTTAACTGCTTTTTATAATGAAGTTTGGCTATATTTGTAAATCCCTGAAATATATCAATTAAAAATCTGTAAATCTGTTAGTGTAAAATTGTACAAATGAATAAAGTTTGAATGTAATATTACATTTAAATTGAAGACAATTTATGTTTATTTATTATATTGTTTATTTTCATTGTTTACTTTTTAATCCACTTAAAATATATTCATTTATTTAGTTTTATGTGTTTTTGTTTCATTTCAGATATTATTTTTACTGTATTCTTTTTTTTTTTACTGCTTAGACACAAGGATTGTATTAATGTCTTCAACCTGCCTTGTTGTTTGTGAATTGGTTCTACAATAAAAAGAAAAACGTTGAAACGGTCTAGATGTTCCCAGATGCTATGAGTGATTTGTTTTCTCAGTGAGTGTCTCAGTGATTAGCCCTGTACCTGCTCAGTACGTAGGACCAGTGTTGGGTCCTTTCTGTAACTGAGTTTTTTCTACCAACAGTTAAAGAACTTGAACATAGCGACAGGGATGCACATGAATTTCAGGATGAATGTGTTTGTCTATTTGTTGTTTGACTTGTGATAGACTGGCAAACTATCCAGCGTTTACTCAGGCTCTTGCGAAGCGTGCGCTGGGATAGGCATTTATTTATTTTACTTACCATTAACAAGTGGAACACTGTTCACTGTGCTGATGTTTGCAGATGAAATAGATGTGTTAGTTGATTGAACCATCCTTCCTTTGGCAGACTGCACCAAGGGAAATTAACTTAGTTACAGTTTTTTCAGCAGACCTTTTCATCTTCATCAGGCAACAGCAGGTAATCTGCCAGCCAAGCGTTGGCATTTAACAGAATCATTACGGTTAACCTTATGCTATTTCCCTGCTTTGAATCTTAAAGGCCTGTTTCTGTTTTTTAACCATCACAAAATTGGTTGATTTGACTCAAAATTTAAATGAGTGACAGCTTGAGCTACTGAACGCTTAGAAAAGTCATATCTTTCTGATTTATATCATTTCCTATTTATTCTTTTACATGACTCTCTGTTGCCTTCCCGTATACGGTGCGCTGTCAAAGAAAGAGACATGAGTAGCCACATCCTTCTCCACATCAAACTGAGGTTAAACCAAGTGAGTAACCCACGGTCCCAACAGTCTTACTCCAGAAGCTGCACAGCAACCAAAGTATAAAAATATTTCCCACTTTGAAGCTTTTAACATCAGAAGAGGCTGTTCTGCTTCCGTGCAAGGAGCACATAAACACCATAATTCTTACCTATAAATATTCAAATCCTACAGGAGTGTGAAGACGGACGACTCTACAGAATTCAGAGAAAATTGTAAGTCTCTGAAAATGACCAACACAGATTTTAAGGCGTAACACACATCCACAAAGTTGTGAGGAATGATTATTGATGTCCTCTAGATTTCTGTTACAACACACCCTGAAAATCACAAAATTGTAAACGCTTCTATTGAGCCCTGGTCACCCTCCAACCTACAGATACTTTACTTTACAGCTCCTTGCATGTGGTAGCAGCCAAACAAAAAGACAGAAAAAGCATCAGAGGAAAAACCCTTTTTGCTCATGAGCTTTTGCTCTTTTCTGAAGAAATCTAAAGGAACCTCTGGGAGAACAGAGAGCGTGGGTGAAAGAGTGCCTGGAACAGCAACCTCTCTACCACTGTTGCGGTTGTACGTACTCAAGTTGTAAGGCATGCAGATGAAGCAGCAAATGCCTATCAAATATTCATCGGGCCAGGGGAGGCAGTGCAGCTTGTAAAAGAAGATAAAATAGAGGGGGCAGGAGGACTACGGTCTCTTTCCCTCTGATGCTCTCTCACTGCTTGTTTCTTTTCCCCTGCCTCACTCACCATCTCCACCACAAACACACCTTTTTTTTTTTTGATGAGGCTGCTTAGTCATTTAACCAATGTACAAAATGAATGAAATAGTTGCTTTTGATTTATGTGATTACAGTAAAGTAGGGGAGAGCGAGTTGTGACCGTGCCTTTTTAGCAAATTAGAAAACAACCATGCCTGTGCTGTTCACCATGCTCAGACTCTGCCACACCCTCTTCACTTCCAACTCAAAGTGGAGACCTTCTGACTGTTCCTCACAGTTTATTCACAGTTTGAAAACCTACAGCATGTGAGTTCATTTTGAGCTCTTTTGTTATTTTTCTTCTACCATATTTGTTTTTAGCTATGCCACATACAAAATACTATTGTTGGAAAGCTTACTTTCTGGCCTATCAGTTGATGCTAGTGTTAGCTGTCTGGAGCTAGCACAGGAGTCCAACGTGTGTCTGCTTTGGTTGGTTGGAACAGTATTGTTTATAGTTCCTGCCTTGTTACAAATCCACCAAAAACAGACAAAAACAAATTGATACAAACTCAATAGCCTACATAAACCTATCGGCTACATGTAGCCTATGGTAACCACTTTGAGCTTATAGGTGCCACTGAAATGAACTTAGAGCAATGGAGTTTTTCTCAAAGAAATGTGTGAAAAAGTAACATTGTAAATGTGTTCAAATTTAGACTGCAATTTTTTATTTTTGGGAAAATGCACCCCTTATACATTCAACAAAATTGTGCCTTTCGGTTTTGGGTTGGTCTCCAAAAATCTTGACAAATTGTTAGCATAGTAAACTTGATTAATTGTTAGGAGAAACCTTTATCTGTTCAGGGATCAACTTATTTCCATTACTGCTCAAGTAGTGTTTGAGCATGGCGGGTTATTTCTTGATGACACCAAAGTGTCCCAACTGACCCCGTTCTCCCCTACTTTCTTGTCAGTATTATCTGTTCTATCACCAGTTATCCATCGACTTATGAATATCTATTCTTATCATGTCCAAATATGAGGCTGATTTGGCACAGATTGGTCAGTGTGTGAGTGTGAACGTGTGTGAGAAGTGTACACTGCAGGTCTCGTGCTGTAGGGCCAGACTTCCTCATCACTGGCTGCAGCCGGCTGCATGGGTAGATCTCTGCGGTCATCACCTGCACTTCCATGGCAACGGCCTGCGAGTCACCCCGGATGGGCCGCACACTGCAACGCCCATTTCCAGTCCTCCTGGTGAGCCCCGGAGAATGCCAGAGCAGACTGAGACAGACACATGAACACAAACACTCACGCACGACAACAAAATGCTTTCATGTTTGTTTTTTTTATGATCCACACCAGATGGACTCATGAAGTATCTAAACACAGAGTGGGATGTCCAACCTCGCTCTTCAGTGTGAATGAGTAAGAGGGGCAGGTGACACACAAATGTTCATCCCTCTGATGCTTCCCTTGTTCACATTTTCCCAGTGGTGGAATGTAACTAAGTACATTTACCCAAGTACTGCACTTAAGTACAATTTCGTCATACTTGTACTTTAAATGAACTAATACATGATGATGTTTTATTATGGATACATCTACTCGGCAGTATAGGAAGCAGTCATTTAGCCCCACCTTTAACAGCTGCAACATTAGTGATGCTTACACATTAATGCATTAATAATTACAATCCAATAATATAACATATATTATTCCAAAGTAAGTGGACAGCTCTGTCCTCATACTTTTGTATACTTACTTGGCACCATAGTTCCATTAAAGACATGCCTGGACGGAGCACGTCTTGTTATTGGGATATTAGGTTTGAAGTGATATTTTCATAAAAATAATGTTGGTTTGTCTTATTCATTCAACTGTACAGAGCTTTGGTCTGTGCTTGTCTAATACTACACTGATACTTAATTTTGGTAGTAAAACGTGAGGTTTAGTAAAATGAGTCTATAGTTTTAGGAAGCAATGCTGTTGCTAATTTAGGATTTATTTCTAGAAATATGAGGAAGAATTGTAATGCCAATGATTTTGGAATGAGATATTTACAGTGGTGGGCGAAGTACTCAGATCTTGTACTTTAGTAAAAGTAGTAAAACCAGAATGTAGACATGTTTACTCAAGTAAAAGTAATAAAGTATTTAAAGTACCAAAAGTAAAAGTAGTCATTCTGCACAATAGCCCATTTTCAGAATCATATATATACACATTAATATATTTAAATATAACCTATAATAAAACATGTTAATTGATGTGTTTGTTATATTCTGTATTATTAAACTGAATCTTCAAAGGAACCAACGTTCAAATACATTTAGTTGAGTAAAAAGTACAATATTTGAGTGGAGTCAAAGTGTAAAGTAGAAGAAATTAGAAATAGTCAATTAAAATTCAAGTACCTCAAAATGGTCCTACTTGAGTAAATGTACTTAGTGACTGTCCACCACTGGATATTTATCAGTCGTTTAACACATACTTGTGGCCACAAACTGTACACAGAGAAGTAAATTGTATATTATAACTATAAATATCTTGTAGGTCTCCCCATCACTCACACTTTTTATTGTATTCTACTTTTAGATTCAATGTAATTGACATGCTGCTCCTCCATCCTCGTCACTGACAACCCTCCATCACCACCACCCTCGCTTTTCTTCATGCTAGCGCTACTTTCAGAACCGGACAGCTCACGTCTTTTCCCACGCTCCGCCCACCTCCGGCAGACTGGCAGTGAGAAACAACCACACACACCGGTGGGCGACACTTAACGTGGCCTATTAGGGTTTTATTGGGAGGGACGGAACTTCAAGAACAATTTGTTTCGTTCCTCGTCATCATACTCCTCTCACATGGATTTCTCCGAGAGGCAGTAAAAAGGAGACGTCGCTTCATGTGAATGGATTGCGGACTGATGAGGAGTCAGTGTTGTTTTTTCTGCTGGGTGGTGTTTCGAGCAGAGGTAAAAAACGGAAAAGAAAACAGGGAAAGTGTGTTTTTTTGCAGACAGAAGAGACACAGGATGAGAAGTGGAAAGGCTTAATTTTTTTCAGCTTGATCATGGGTATGCAATTCAGGAGATTCTCTCGTGTGAAGTGTTTCTAATCTCTGGAAGCAGCGGAAGAAAGAGAGCTGCTTTGGTTATGCTCGCCACACTGTGCCAAGTGCCCGCGGTTTCTTCTCTGTGTCTGTAAAAAGGAACGACATGGCTCTCCTGGTCGTCCCGCTACTTCTGCAAACAGGGCTGGTTTTAGGATCAAACTACGGCTATGTGGAGTGGTCGGATAATGAGCGAGAGGAGAAGAACCCACCAGTGTTCAGCACCCAAAACATCAACAGGGAGCCGCCCCACCACCCAACCTACTACTCGGTACCGGCCACCGAGCGCGCGGTGGTGGCGCACAAAATTGAAGAGGACCTGCCGAGGGTGGTAACCGCGTTCCTGCACACCGGAGACTCCTCAGCGCTGAGGCAGGTCAACTGTTCGCGGAGGTACGAGCTGAGCAGCCTGCGAGGCGGCCTGCACGTCGCCTCCCACTACTCCCTGCACAGCATCCTGGACACTGTCGCGCACGCCACAAACTTCCTGAATATGATTCTGCAGGCCAACAGGTCCCGGGAGCAAACCCCGCGGAGGGACATCAACTGGTACCACGCGCTGGTCCAGAGTATCCTCGAGGGGGACCCCAAAATCCACAGGGCGGTGGTGACCTTCCACGCGGACGCGCCGACTCCGGGCCCCCAGGTTTTCCTGCAGGCGACAAGAACCGAGAAGGAGGTGGTGCTGCAGGACTTGTCCGCCTCTGCCCACCGCCACCTGACGAGCAGGAGCCCGGAGTCCGACTGGTTTAATGAGTTTAGGGACGGGAGGAGACCACACATGCACAGAAGAGTCCCGGAGGCACCGGGCACCAAGAGTGGAAGTTACCTTCTGGACAAAAACCACATCAAGTGGTCGGCACCGTACCTGGAGTGTGAGCACGGGGCGTTTGTGCCATATTGGCTGCTCACATTGTCTGCTGGCTTCTATGGACTGAAGAGCAACTCTGCACCAGAATTCAGGTGAGAGGAAGTGTGTGTGTGTGGTGTGTGTGTGTGTGTGTGTGTGTGTGTGTGTGTGTGTGTGTGTGTGTGTGTGTGTGTGTGTGTGTGTGTGGACTAACTGGTTGGTTTTGGTCTTAGTCGACTGAGGTGTCTTTAGTAGATAAGTCATTTTTAATGCTTTTTTCCCCTGCTAAATGACTTAACTCTAAGGATCGTATAAGCGCATGTTTGGTTAACACATGTGGTGCATTTGCATTAATCTTTGTCACAACTGTCAAATAAATCAACTAATAGATTCAGTCGACAAAAGTGTTAGTCGACTTAGAATGTCTTTAGTCGAGGACAGCCATTGCACCTTCTGGGAACAAAATACAGAAAAAAGTGTATTTCATTTCATTTCAGAATCCACTTTATTGCCAAGTAGCTTTTATGTACAAGGGATTTGCCTCGGTGCATTGGTGCATAACATAAACATAGTGAGAGGAAATGAAATGAAAAATAGAAACAAGAAACATAAATATTGTTGCTGCATTACTACCTGCTCCAGAATAGAAGAAAATGACAATAAAACATGAGAAGATGCTATAACAATATGTACAATGTATCTTGAATTAAAGTGAAAGAACTGTGCAGTTTTTAAAAGTAGCAATTATGTGCAGATATGTGCAAAGTTGTTCCTGGATTGTACAAAAAGTTCACAGCATGTACAGAGATATAGTACCAAAGAAGTGTATTGCATATTGACAGTTATGTATTAAGGTGTTCCACAAATATGCAATAGACTTATCATTAACAGTCGAGCAGAGCTAAGTATTCTACTTTTTATTGACAATAATGCTCTATGAGACTTAATGTAAATATGGATCCTGATGATGTGCAGCCTCAATGCGGTAAGCAGATGGTATAAAAGGGGCTTCACAGACACAGGTAGACCTTTCTCATTTAATATGCTCGCCTGTCAAAGCACAGCTGTGCATCTCTACTGATACAGCCAATCTAATGAGCACTGCAAGCTTTACACAATGTGTTTGATGGTGTAAGTTGCCTTTTGCGGGTTGCTTGCGTTCAGTGCAATAAATCACCCAAAGAACTTATATTTCAAGGCTCCCGAAAAGATCAATTAAATCATGAATAAACAATGAAAGATCACAAACTGCAATATGAAGCTACTCTTAATTTGAGATGCAAACACCCGGGCATCTGTCTGAGTAGAGATGTATCGCACACAGTACTCTCATAACTCATTCAGTGCATGTTCAGCAAAACCTGTTGAAAACACACATCTACTTACGGATCCGGCAAAATTTTAAATGTCAAAAGTGAAATCTACCTTAACTGCGACAAGACAATAAATAGGACAAATAAATGTGCTTGACATTTCATGTGGAAGACTCAGAAATGTTGGTCGTGGTTTACAGGCAGCAGTGTGTCGTGCTCCTGATTTGGGCCCTCAGGTTGGCAAGCTTCCACGCTGCTGATGTGTCCCTGAGCAAAGTGTTGCATTACTACCTGCTCCAGGGACAGTCACTGTTGGGTTATGGAGCCTGTGATGTGGCCAGAAGCAGCTCTGGACGCTTTGGGGAATTGGAAAGTGGTTCCAATGGTGGTA
Source organism: Cottoperca gobio (assembly GCF_900634415.1). Classification (NCBI taxonomy): domain Eukaryota; kingdom Metazoa; phylum Chordata; class Actinopteri; order Perciformes; family Bovichtidae; genus Cottoperca; species Cottoperca gobio. The sequence goes on from NC_041371.1 coordinate 19,313,201, forward strand.
ACTACGGAGTAACCACAGAATAGGTTTGATCACAATCATCATCTACAGGCTGTGACACACACAGCTCACATGTTTCTGTCCATGATGCCCCGTGTCTCAACCCATAAACATGCAGTGATGAGCATTTTCTAAACCCATTTGTGGCCGGAACTGAAATTTTGAATTTTCATTTAGTGGAAGTCTCTGGCCATAGCACACATCTGAAGAACATTTCAAAATCTGTCAAACTGTTTGGGTGAAAAGTGAGTTTTTCTTATCATACTTACATACATACTGTCATATTATATTTAATATTTGGGCCAATACAGTAGGACTACTGTTTAATTTCTAGATATGCATTATATTTTAAGAATAAAACTGTAATTCTATGCACCCAAAGACTTAAATATAGTATGCTGTGTCTGGCTGTATCTCAAGCTATAGAACGAGCACAACCGAGTATTTGTTATCTATAAACTGTTAACAAGTTAAATATCAAAGATATGCACACATGTGCAGTATAATTGTTTTCTTATGGAAGACAATTAATGAATGCAATGTTATGTTTTTCCTAATTTCTCAAACAATTCTGATTTTACCTATTGATAAAAGTGTGATTTTTAATGTAATCTAAAAATATCAACATTGTGCTGTTAGAAACTTGACCAGAGTATGTCCGTACCAGATTTAAAGACTTTAGACCAAATAAGAACACATGTTTCCCTTTTCAGACTAAATATAATCTTTGGGCATAAATGGGTAAACTAGACAAGAGAAATGGAAGATCTACTTGTGTCAGTCTAAGCGTCTGTTAATGTTTAGTTTCATTATATGAATTCAGTTAATTAATTTCATAATTAATCAATAATCTACACAAGCTCAGCCAAGAGGGATTTTGAGTGAGCGTTAAAATGATTGTGTCTTTTAACAAGTAACTGTGATTTGTGTGAGAAGAAGAAAAGTCAGATACTCGTGCATCAAACATTGTTTGTTACGTTGAACAGAAAATAAATTCCTGAACACTGCTTTAACAATATGAAACAATATTTTTGTTGGCGGATGTCTAGACAAAAAAAAAAACTTTTTCCCTGGCTCTCAGTCACACCACGTGGTCTTCATCAGTGGCTGGAGTTTGCTCAGTTGTCATGGAGATGGATCGGTTGGCTTGGAGTTAAGCTTTAAAAAATGATTTGTGACTTTGAAAACAGTAGTGTGAAACATTTCAAAGTCAAGGTCCACTTACTGCCTTTTTACAAGCCTAAATTGAAGCCAGCACGGTAGAAAGTTCCTAAAGATTCTAAGGATGAAAATAACTACTGAGCTCCCATGTAATCGGATCGATCTCCAGAACAGTCGAAGGAATCACATCTGCTGACAACAACCATGTAGTTGAAAGTTCCAGAATAATATAGTAAGGAGACTTTGAGTTTGTCTTTGACTATATCAGCAACAGTTATGATGAGAGCAGAGGGAGCCAAGCTGTGAGGGAACACAACAAAGTAGTTGTTTAAGACCAGAGTGTGTACAAAGATAACATCCCTGATATACAACCTGTGCATGCATGAGTTGTGGTCGGCAACTTTTACGTAACTTCTTCCACTCATCTCAGTTCCGTGATGACATTTCTAAAAATAGAAAGCTGGTTGGCTCTGAACAGAAAAGCATAAGCTAGTGTAGATGATGGAGTCAGTGCCACCATCTCTGCTACTTTCTACCTCAAAGCAACCTCTTTCTCAAGTTTCTTCCCTTCCTCACTGTCCTTCACATTTGCATTTGCTTCATTACTACGGAGGCCATTCGTTTTTGTAAACTTAAAAGTGTACATGATGAAGACTTCAATCAGAATCCTGAGGTAGGGAGGGAGAGAGAGGCTGCCTCGAGACACAGCAGGACACTGTTTACATTCAGTCCAACTGTTCAAGGTGGTGGGATTATTTCTGTCCAGCTGTCAGGCTGCAGTAGGTCTGCAGCTGCTTTAAAGGTGCAACACGCACCATTTTGATTCTGTAAATCAGAACAGTGATGTGCGGTGATGTTCATGTCTGGGGAGGCACTGACTCTTTCAGAGTCAGATTTACAAATATATGAACCCAACTGAGTAGATTATTCACCATTTTCTTGGCAGCATGAACATTGACTACTGGTTATTTTTCATATCTCATATCAGCATTCTTTATACACACACAGGTAAGGGACATATTTGGCCAAAAAAGAACGTTACATTTATAGCGGCTCAGAGAGGTACATGTATTGGGCTCACGTGCGCCCTCGTCAGTGCGGCAGAGTACCCTCACCTGGTGTCTTCTCACTGTGGCTTTATGTCACATCAGCAATACTAAATATGTTACACACATACATTACATACATTAACTGGACTATGGAAAGTCAGGAAGCATAATAAAAGTGTCTGTAAACATATTAGCGACATACAGAGAGATAGCAATCAGGCACGCGCCAAATGCATGCGCTCAACCTAGTTTGCGAGGGATTGCGCAATCTGAGGTGAGGCTCAACTCGTCGCTGCCGCAGCTCTCCTGTGTCTGAACAGAGAATACGCAATTTCAGCGATTTTGACTATAAAAATTATCTAAATTATTGGAATCATACAGAAAATGCATTTATAGCACAGACCAGTGCACACATATACATCTATATTTATTTTATTGTTATTTGTTTTTTTACTCAACAGGAACATCAATAAACATAGTACATGAAGTTAACGCTGCGAGCACAGTCGGTGGTGGAAAAACTGACTGATGACATTTATTTCACGATTTATGATCAAAACCGATACATTTTAACACGATCGATCATCATATCACAGTGTGGATCTTGGCGGTCCAGAGTTCTCAGATCTGCCATCTTGCACATCTCTCTGCTAGTTTTACAGCTTTTAGTCTCTATCAAGCCTTGACCTGTAAACACAGACTGTAAAGCACACACATACACACACACACACATACACACACACACACACACACACACACACACACACACACACACACACACACACACACACACACACACACACACACACACACACACGCTCTGTCACTCAAAGGTATGAATACGTTCCTGCCTGGTTGTGTACTTGAGGAAAACTGGTGGCCGAAGCCTCTCTTCATACTTGTTTGTTCCACTTCCCAGCAGGCAGATGGAAGTACCGGGTGTTACGCAAATCCCCTGAACCACAGAGGAGAGAGAGAGAGAATGTGAATGTTTAGCTTTTACATTAGTGTTGGAAATGGTTAGGACAGGGTGAATCCAAGAAGACTTTACATGTGTGTATGTATGTGTGAGAGAGTGGGGCTTGGCTTTACACAGTAGGCTGGGCGGCAACAGCTGGAGTGAACTTAGGTCCACTTGTTTAAGTCCCAGGTAGTTTTCCTTTAATGCTGTATTGCAGTCACATCCCCGAACAGTATTTAAACTTATTTACTTCACAGTGTGGCTCACTGCTGCACAGGCCAGCAGCCTCCATGTATTGAACCGCAGCAACATCCCACAGAGATGTTTGGGTCTGCAAGCGGAGAGAAAACATGAGAATCTTTCTCACCTTTGGTTGGAAAACACCACAGGTCTCCAGTGAAGCTGAACAGTACCCAAAGGCAGAGAACACACTGCATGTGTAATTACTGTCTTTAAAGCTACCACCAAAACTATCTGCACAGGCCACAGAAACAAACTATATCAATGCCTTTAAGGATATGTCTGGTTATATACTATCTACATCTTATTGTTGACAAATCCCATGAAAACACACAAACCAACAATTAAGTGATTCTTATAAAAAGTGTTGCCTGATATATCTCTTACTGTGCGATAGTGCTGCATTGCTTCCCAAAAACTATTAAAAACACATTAATGAGTCACACTGTTGCACTGTGTAACGTTCATTATGATGAATAATGAGGGAATACACACCGAATGTGTATTAATCTGAGAATAGTCCCAAATAAAGGCACTATTTACTTGACGATTGCTTTAAACGACGGTGCCCCGCTGTTTTAGGGAATTGCCAGTGTATTAGGTACATCTAGCTAAAACTAAAGCAGTCTGCAGCCCTGCAACAAATCCTACCTTCACAAAGGTTATATGTTCAGTGTTTGTTAAAACTGATTAAACTTTTAGATGCGGCAGTCTGTTTTCATATGACAAGTTATTCTATTATTTTGTCAAACCCATCAACAGTATATCAATCAGTATCAAGGAGTAACATCTCGATAGACATGATGAATCAATTGTGTTAAATTAGTACTGATGTTCAGAATATAGTATTAAAGCAAGTTTTTATGTGGATGTCCAATCAGTGTTGATGGTAAATGTAGTCGATTGAAGCAATAAATTCCTCATTGCGTTCTATATTTTATATTCTATAAAGCTGAGTTCTCCTACCTGTGGAGCCGTGCCGGCAGCGCCTACATGTACCAGGATGCAGTGCGCACAAGCTCCTTACGCCCAGCCAAAACATAGTGTAGTCCAGGGTTATGAGTTACTTATGCAGGTAACAAAGTAAAAACATGGAAGCTCCATACTCTTCTCCCATTTTTACCTTCACAATAAAAGCACAACTTAAATTTATTCAGCAGTCACTTAGAGGCAACTCGCCAAAACGGCTTACAATAGCGTTAGTTGGCAAAAGATGTTGCCCTCTCGGCAATGCTGGTCTTGGCTTTATTTTTTATTTTAGATTCTCATCCTGAAGAGGGACAACATACCCCGGTCCGTCAGGAGTACAACTTTAGGACATAGGACACCCACATGAAATGTGCAAAAAGAGGTAAACTGGGGTTAAATGAGGAAAACTAACTTTATTCTTTCATATGGGAGCAAACTTTTGTTTTATTAAAAAAGCAAGAGCAAAGCTTAAGACACCGTGATATTAGCTTGCCCTTTGTTGACAACAACAATACAATCTTTATACATCTGTCAGTGCATTTCTAATGTCTGCCAAGATGTGGCATAACCTTGTTATTGAAATTTCAACCTTGCTTCTGTTTCTTTTTTTTTTTACCTTTATCTCCCGCGCTTTGTATTTCACTTCCATCAATCTTAATTTCTTTCCCACTTTCAATCTATTTCATTCATTCCTCTCTATTACCACTCTCCCTTTCCCCGCTTCGTCCACCATTGACCTTACTTCCCCTGTGCATCACTCTTCCTGTTCTTTTTAATTTTCTTCTCTTTCATTCTGGCCTTCTCTGCCTCCTCCTCCTCCTCCTCCTCCTCCTCCTCTCCCTCGCACCAATTTGCCTAACCTTGTACTATTTTTCCACTTTTCCACTTCTCTTTGCCTTTCTCCCATGTCTCATTTCTACATTACTTTCGTTTTTTATCCTATCACTCACCTCCCTTCCCCTTCTATTGCACTGTTCTTATTTTCTCATGAAATGTATTTCCTTCTTATTATTCTCTTCTTTCTTATCATATATCCCAATCTGCTAATTCTGCATTTTCAATTTTTACGTCCCAAATTAAATTTAGCCTCCTTATCATTTCCATCCGTTTATCTCTTTCCTCTCTCTTAACTTTCCCTGTGATTCCTCTCAATGTTTGCAGAATATATCTTGTGATTTCCCCTCTCACTATTAACTCTAACGTTACTTACCATTCCTTCCTATCTTCCCTCCTTCTTTCTCTCTGCCAGGGGTGTCGTTCGTGTGGACGTGAACCTGCAGGACGTGGACATTGACCAGTGCTCCAACAGTGGCTGGTTCGCTGGGACTCACCGCTGTAATCTCACCAGTATGGAAGTGAGTCTGATCTGCATTCTAGTCTTTCAATCAGCAATAACAGAAAATGCTCTCATATCACTACACTTACAGTGTACAGTAAATGTATCTCACTGTTGCCTTTAATCAACCTTGAGTCAGATCATTATTCCCTTAAAAATGCAATCAAACACTGTCACTCAAGTGAAAACAACATGAGCTGTGTAATCTCAAAGAGTAAAGGCCTGAAAGAGGCATTTAACAAGATCCTGTTGGACATTAGTGCTGTTCACCATTGACTCTCACTACCGTGCTTCTTAATAAAGTGATCTTGACCGGCTTACTTACTGTAAGGCTCTCTGGTTGAGACTGGTTGAGTACTAAAGCTCTGTGAAACGTTCAAACGAAAGAAGTTTTATGCTAGCAGCTCTGTGAAGCTGTACTTAGGCACAGCGATGCTTTGAGCTAAATGCTAACAATGCTAATGTTAAGTATGCTAACACGCTCACGATGACAATGCTAATGATGTTTAGCAGGTATAATGTTTTCCATGTGAACCATCTGAGTTTAACAGTTAATGTTGATGGGAACTTTTCTTAATTTTCCTGTCATTTCCCTCAATTTATGCTTTAAAAATGCTTTAAATTGAATATGAATAGTAATAAATATGTGTGTGTGTGTGCGTGTGTGTGTGTGTGTGCGTGTGTGTATGTATGTGGAGAGGGGGGGTGGGGGGGCCAGTAGTATGCAGTTATAGGCCCGAGGAGCCTTCCGCTACGAAATGTTCAGCAAAGCCCAGAAACCGTCACATCACAGACTATAACTAACACCGGGAAATTGGTGCGAACTTGACCCAATTCAAGCCTTTGGAAATTTTTGAGAAATGACAGGGGGGTCGGCTCAAGACCAATCAGGTTATGGCAGAGAATCAAAGCTTTTGCTAGCATGGCTAAAAGGTTACACAAAGATACGATATAATACAATACGATAATGCTTCAGTGTCAGATCAAGTCTGACATTTTCTAGCATCACAGCGGCTCCATTTGCAACATCAACAAAGACAAACACAACATGACAATCACTGAAGACAATATGTTCAAGACCCTTCAACGTACATTTGATCTGAGATTAAACTCTGTATTTACTTTTAGGATTGACTGGTGCATAAAAGAGTACTTCAGTCTAACCTTATTAAATCAAGGCTTTGTTCTTATCATTGCATGTTACATTGTCTGAAAAGTGAGTGTGCTGCAGAGTGCTTGTCTGTGATGATGAGGGTTGGTGATGGGATTTGTGTGTGTGAGTGTCTTCTCCGTGGTATAGTGCTTTTACCTGTGTGATCGCTGTGATGGAACTGGCAGCAGCCATACATCATGCTTCTGTGTGCTGTGTGCATATGTGTGTGTGTGTGCCTTTGTCAGCGTGTGGGCTCGGCTGTGTGTTCACTGCCTCGCTCGTGTCAGTGCCAATGCGTTAGTTTTATGTGATGTATTGCAGGAAGCCTCTCTCCAGCACTAGCTGCTTAGGCTTGCGTGGTATGTCGCTGGCCATATGATGTATAATAAATGCAGTGTAATGGATTGCAGCAAGATGTGGTGAATAATTGACCATGCTCTTTGTCTGTGTGCCTCCCCCCCTCTCGGTCTGTCATTGGGGGGAAACCACAGAGGGAACATGTTCGTCTCCATGTCCGTCTTGATCTGTTGTGCTGTTTCGTCCGCATTGTTCCATTTTCATAAGCATGGCTGCTCTGGTAAAATCTGAATAGTGCTGATTATAGTGCTGTATTTCTTCTGTTCAGACACGTGTGTGTGCAGATGGTGTGTGTAGAGTCTTTCTATTATCACCACAGTTGGGGGCAGAGACAGCCTTTTAGTCGCCAAGCCCATTCCAGCCTGTCCTATCTAAGACCGCTTTCATGGAAATGTTTTGAATTATCCGGGTGTCTCCTGCGTGTGTGTTGAAGTGCAGCTTTTGCTTCCAATTAGGCACATTAATGTGTATGCATAGATTTTTCCTTTTACCATCCATCCATCCATCCATCCATGTATGGATTTACTCTCTGCACAAACGTTTGCTTTCAAACTGCTTCTGTTCTCAAACCTGAACATGAAACACTATGAGAGGAGATTTTCAGAGGATCACCACTCATTACGCTCCTCTGATGATGATTCTCCTTCACACACCATATTTGGCCAAGATGCAGTCAATGATTCAGTGCCATCTCGAATCAGTAGCGTTATTTGTCTCTGTTTCAAAAGCAGTAATGTTAAGCAGTAATGTTAAGCAGTAATGTTAAGCAGTAATGTTAAGCAGTAATGTTAAGCTGTAATGTTAAGCAGTAATGTTAAGCAGTAATGTTAAGCAGTAATGTTAAGCTGTAATGTTAAGCAGTAATGTTAAGCAGTAATGTTAAGCTGTAATGTTAAGCAGTAATGTTAAGCAGTAATGTTAAGCTGTAATGTTAAGCAGTAATGTTAAGCAGTAATGTTAAGCTGTAATGTTAAGCAGTAATGTTAAGCAGTAATGTTAAGCAGCAATTAAGGAAGAAAAGCGTAAAGTTGAAGCTTTAAATTATATTCATTCATTACTAATGTTTTGATAAAGGCGACAAATATTGACTATAAAAATCTGTTTCTAGCAATGTCATCATCTTTACCTTCTATGGATAATTTAAAGCTGAATTTAAAGCTTTTTTATATATAAATCAACGTCTGTAACATTCAAGCCTTTGCCAAACAAGTTCACACAATGCTGATTAAACCTATTGCAGCCACGGAAAGCTCTTTGTATTTCACAGTATACTGTAGCTTGCGAGATAGACCATTTGTTCCGCATTCATGTGTTTTTCCACATTACCACCTAAAGAGATAAGAAAGAATTCCCATCTCGGGAAACCGGACCCTCCAAGGAGCACATGAAGGCATCATTGGCCTTGGCGGGGGACTGAGCTCTCTAAGTGCCATTCCAGTTTAGTAACGAAATCAACAATAGGAATTGGCATTTCTATATTACAGCTGTCTATTGTATGTGTAAGGTCAGTCGTTCAGGATTTTAAACAGAGTTCAACAGGTTACAAACATATATTTGAGGTCTTGCCTTATAAAGCTAAAAAATAACAAGGCTAAGAGTCTACAGGACTGTATCAGAAAATTAGAATATTGTGATAAAGTTCTTTATTTTCTGTAATGCAATTAAAAAAACAAAAATGTCATACATTCTGGATTCATTACAAATCAACTGAAATATTGCAAGCCTTTTATTATTTTAATATTGCTGATTATGGCATACAGCTTAAGAAAACTCAAATATCCTATCTCTAAATATTAGAATATCATGAAAAAGTATACTAGTAGGGTGTTCAACGAATCACTTGAATCGTCTAATTAACTCGAAACACCTGCAAGGGTTTCCTGAGCCTTGAAAAACACTCAGCTTGGTTCAGTAAACTAAATCACAAGTATGGGGAAGACTGATGTAAATGCAGCTGTGTGATTTTAGAGCACTACATGCTTCCGTCTGCTGAAAAGCTCTATGGAGATGAGGAATTCATTTTCCAGCATGATCTGGCACCTGCCCACAGTGCCAAAACCACCAGTAACTGGTGTACTGACCATGGCATTACTGTCCTCGATTGGCCTGCCAATTCCCCTGACCTGAACCCCATAGAGAATATGTGGGGTATTGTGAAGAAGAAGCTGAAAGACACCAGACCCAACAATGCTAATGAGCTAAAGGCCGCTATTGAAGCATCCTGGGCATCCATAACACCTCAGCAATGCCACAGGCTGATTGCCTCCATGCCACGCCGCATTGATGCAGTAATCCGTGCAAAAGGATTCCCAACCAAGTACTGAGTGCATTAATGGACATTTTCAAATGTTTGATTTTGTTTTGCTGTTATAAATCTTTTTTTTTTACTTGGTCTGAGGAACTATTCTAATTTTTTGAGATAGGATTTTTGAGTTTTCTTAAGCTGTAAGCCATAATCAGCAATATTAAAATAATAAAAGGCTTGCAATATTTCAGTTGATTTGTAATGAATCCAGAATGCATGACATTTTTGTTTTTTTAATTGCATTACAGAAAATAAAGAACTTTATCACAATATTCTAATTTTCTGAGACAGTCCTGTATAGCCATGCTAGCAGCCGTGCAGGGTGTGAAAGGATAACATCAACATGCTAACATGCTCATGTTCAGCAGTTGTTTTGTCTGAATGTCTGTAATGTCTCATGGCAATCCATTCAATAGTTGTCAAGACGTTTCACTCAAAACCGAAAATCTTAATGTGGCTAGATGTAAAAAATCCGGGGATCATCCAAATCTTTATGATTCGGCGTCTGTACCATAGCTAATGAAAATCCATCCAATAGTTGTCAAGACATTTCAGTCTGAACCAGAGTGGTGGGCCAACCGACAGACATTACCATCCGTAGAGCCAGGCTGCTCACATGGCTCAAAACACATGAACAAGTAAAACAGAGTTTCAGTGAGGCAAAAAGGCTTCCATCATGAGAGTTGACAGTTTGCTAATGGTGTTGGAGCTTCTGTAATATCTCCAGACTGTCACTTAAATCACTGTTATATAAAGAGAGGTGAGAATCATAGCACCGCTACAGAAGGGGAAGTGATAAAGAGCTTTCATAATCTTGGAAAAGTAAGTTAATCTATAGCAAATATAATAAACAACAAGCTTAGATGATAGTAAACAAGTTGAAATGCAAGCAGTTTGTCTTATGATCAGCTCTGCATAAGATTTTTATTTATTTTATTTATTTAAGATGTTCAATGTGCAATGTCTTGTTTCTTTTTCCGCCCTGTCATTTGTCCTTTTGTGCTTTTTCCCTCTCAACAATTCACTATTCTTATTCGTCTCCCAGCTTGTTCCGACTTGCTGTAATCAATTGCTTATTGTAGTTGTTCAGCCTACCCTTTGTGGTGATTTTGGGACTTTACCTCATTTTTCTTATTCAAATCAAAGTCTGAAAACAGTGCAGTCTAAAGCTTTCAGATAAAATGATTTGGCTGCTAAATATTATCCCAGTGCACACACAATACTGCATTTAGGTAAAACTTTAATAAAAAGAAGAGATAGGTTTTGGTCTACAGACCAAATACAAAAAAAATTGCCTTTTGTCCCAAAGTCCCCATTAAAAAACAGTTCATTTCTAATTCGCACTAAATACATTTTTGGGGAAATGGGCTGTGGAAAGTGAATGTCAGGCTCATTGCTGTCCCTGAAAACAAACACACCCAGAGGCTCTGTCTCAGAGAGAAGATAACACAGAGACAGACTCCAGTAATGTGACAGAGCAGAGCATTACCACAGCGCTCTGCCACCGTTACTATGATGTAATGACTCAGTCTGGAGCTGAACAACTTTTATGTTAACACTGCAGTTTTTCAACTCTATTTATTCTGCGTGATGGGAAACAACCTGTTTTGTGTCCTCTCCTCTGTTGGGAAGGCAGTTTAGTGAAGCCTGTGGAGCTTTGCTAATGTCTGGCAATTTATCCTTTAAACGGTACGTCTCGCTTAAATTAGATTTTCTTTTATTTACAAGTTGCTCATGTGATAGTAAGGATCATTTCTGGCACTCAAATATTCAAGAATTAATAAAAAAAAATGTTTGAGTCACTTGGGGCAACACAACAAGCTGTAAACAAAGAAATGTTAGCAAACATTTTCTTATTTACACATCCAGCAGTAACGGAGCAACAGCAGCATTCATTTTAGTCGTGTTTCCAACCACATGAAACATGTATGTTGAATATTTATCTTTAGCTTGCCAATCGCTCATCTACGATCACCAGTGTTGGTGCTGACTGCCTGACCAGAAATCTATAGTTGTGAACTCAATGAGGAATGTTTAATATGTTTCAATAAAGTAACCATTTAACTATGACTTGTAGTTTAAATGTTCTGGAGACGGACGACCATCCTTTTGCTCAGCTACATTACCTTCTTCTACTTCTTCTTCTTGGCCTTTTTTGTGGTCTGCCCAGATAGAGCGAGGCTGTGGAGGAAGGTTGGATGTGTCACCATGAACCAAATACAAGACTTCATGCATTATGGATAGTCAGTCGTAGGGGAAGCATCTTACATAAGGAGCCACAGCTTATATAATTAGACGAGGATGAGAATGATTAGTGTGGGTGATTTGTGACTGGATGCATCTGAGTAGGTTTATGTTTTATTTGTGTGTTTTTTTAAATGTAAGTAAGCATCAATGTGTGTGCAGTGTGTTTGCATAAGCATGTGTGTGTGCGTGTGTGCTTTCTCCCCGCCCGTCCTGTGAAACGTGCCGCTGGAGATAAAGGGCTTCAAAGGCAGAGCTCTGCTAATGAGTGTAAACTGCTGTGACAGCCAAGGAGGGTTACCCCTTCTGTCTCTCCTCTCGCTTTCTCTCCTCAATCAGCTACACTTCCTCTTCCTGCTCTTTTCCACACTCTCTGTTTCCATGGCTATTCACACTCTCCCAAATCTCCCTCTATCTTTGGCTATCACTCTCTCCTCGTCTCTCTTTTACTCTCATGATTTCCTTTTTTTGCCTTCTCCGTCACCCTTATATCCTATCTCTGTGTTGAAGCCAATTACCTCCTCTGAGGAGGGGCAGAAAGACAAGCCAGAAATTATCCCTCCATCTGTCGACATGTCCTGCTCTGCTTTTGCCAGCCTACAAATTAAATCATTATCTGAAGTTACCAAGTTATAATTGAGAAATACTCTTCAACTTCTTTTACTGCTTCAAAGTAGGGATGCACGATAGATCTCGGGGCAGATAAATTATCGGCCGATAATGAGAAATGTATATTGTTTATTGTATTATTCCGATAATGAAATGATAGCTGATCAATTATCGGCCGATAATACCAAGCCAAATTGCTTTCATTGACTTGAAAAGCGCAGCATCTACACACTCCGATACTGTAGGTGGCGGGATGCCTCCTCAAAGTTGGTTTGCGACCCGCCAATAAACACAGAGCAGAAGAAGAACAACGTGGTGACTAGAGAGCCAAACATGTCGCCGCTGGTGTGGATGTTTTTCACAGTTTCAGAAGAAGACAAGACATAATTGCAATTTGCAAAACAAGTTTTTTAATGCACGTCACCCGAAAAAAAGGAATGAACATTTGAAGAGTCAGAACTGTGTTTGTTTTTGTTGTTAATAGTGACGTCAGTTAGATTGTGTTAGGTCAGAGCTATGGAATATTAAATCCATCCATCTTTGCTCACTACATCTTAGCCTTTCTTACCGTCAGGTGTGCAGAAACTACAGGTTGTGAACTTCTTAACATATATGTGAAATGATCTGTTATCGGTATCGACCATGAGAATGTAGGCCATATCGTGCATCGCTAGTTTAAAGGCTGCAGCAATGTGCTCTCCGGCATAATTAAGTGACCTCTGCTTCTATCATAGCAGTGCACACTTCCGAAACCTGTGGAAATACCTTCGTGCAGACACAGAAAGCACAATCAGACAAAGAAACAGCATCAACACTATTATTTCTAGCACCAGTTTAGCAACTGTTTATATGTAGCGACGTCTGAGTTCCTCTATTCTGAAAAATTCATTAACTCGACTCATGTGGCCCTTCTGTGCCCCGCTGCAAGACACCAGGCATTGCAGTCTCAGGCTGTGTGTGGTAAAAAAAAGTGACATAAATTAAATATTTGTCTCTGCCTTACTGTGTGTTTTTTTTTGCAATCCTTATCCGCTCTGGCACATTGCGGTGAAAGTAGAGGATTTAAGCTTCATAAGTCTTACAGTCAGTATAAATACTGCATGTAAGGAAGGGAATATCCAACTGAATAAGACGCTGCGGAAGCTTGCAGAATGTTAGCTGTAATGGATGTTTACATTGAAGCACTATGCTGGATTTGGGGTTTCTTCTAAGATATGTCATTCTTTATTTGTCAGGTAAGCAGACACTTGCAGGACCTGTTTTTTTTACCAGGTAAAAAAAGGTGACTTACGGAGCAGAGGAGACAGAAAATAACCAAGTCTTAGTCGTTTCCTGTTTTACTCTCCTTTTTCGGTTTTGTTCTGCCAGAGGCTCTCTGTCTCTCCGCGGGGAGTTTGTAGCTCTACAGCTAAAGATGGATTGAAATGTTTCAAGACTTACTGCATCTGTACACCAATTGTCAATGCATGTGTGTGTATTTTTATTTATTTTTTCCATCAGAGAGATGTGTTTATTAAAAGCCTCATTTCGAAAAAGGTCAAACAAAGGTAAATACACTCAAATTAATGAAGCACGTTTTACTGCACAGCTGTGAAAATGAAGATATATGCACAAGGACATTTGTCTTTTGGGGACACGCATAAAAGAGCACAAATTCACATTGTGAATTAACACACATTACCGTATCCATTAAAGCCAATTGCCATCTGGATTGATCCCATTCACTGCCATGACTGTGACACTAAGGGGTTTCTTTCCAAATGGGCCCACTCACGCAAAACCTGCATGCCACTGCAGTGCAATGTGTTTGGTGTGAAATCATCGAACAAGAAGTGTGTGTCATAATTCAGGTTCATTGGTTATTTCTTCCTGTACGGTACAAGACACACAGTGAACACACAGTGAACACACAGTCCAGATAAAAGCTGAGCAGCACTATTTAACAAGAGAAATGTATTGCTGGGCCTTAGTTCGTATGAAAACCACATCAATAATACAAGCCCACGCATAGTTTAGCTTTATGATAGTCAGTTGTTTTTTATACTATCGCACTGGCCGTAAACACTTTTTATTAAAAAGGGAATTTTGCAATATCTTTCCATTTCTTAAGAAAAGACTGAGCGGAAATATATGGTAAATATCTGCATCTTCCTTCGTCTCAGTGAATATCTCAAAGTTCACAGACTTAAACTTCACTCATCTTTGACAATGACAAATTGTAATATTAACCTGGAAAGACAAGAGGTTATCTGAATTTAGATGTGACACTGCTGCAAACAACCTGTTAAAGAGTTTGCGCGAGATGTATGGAAAGACATGTATCATTTTTGACATCTGAAATTATAATTAAGAAAAGGGGAATTCCACCAATTTAGCAAATCAAAATCAGTTTGCAGAACTACTCTGCCAGAAAAAGGAGGAGCTCTTCAAAGTCTGATGACATTACCAGGGATATCTCTTCTCTCTTTTCCACATCAAGCCCGGGTTACAAATTATGGGCATGAAGTTTAAAAGAGATGGCAGCGAGGGTCTAATTATAAAGTGCTGCTGCCAAGTTGCATTTTGGGGCATAAAGCCAAAATGAGCTCCCTATCTCTGGCAGTGGCAACACACTGTAACAGTTGTGCAGGTCATTGTTGATCTTCCAGGTTTTCTTATGCCTGATGTCCCCTCAGTGCAAACTTTAGGATGCAGTCTGCCTCCATTCAACGCACAAAGCCCAGCCATTACAGTAACCTCTGTCTAGTTTCTGCGATGATACTCTTTAATCAGAAGACACCACATCTACCTGGTTTCACTCCCAACTCCAAAATACCGACGCACGAGCCAACCTTTAGCGTCTGTATGAGACGCACCAGGCTTTCAACCAACTCCAATGTCCCTATGACATGGACGCAGCAACTGAGCGAGAAAGTAGGCGTTGGGCGGGTCGGAGTTGATGATGGGTCAAATAAACTTTCAAAGACTTTCACCCAGCACACCGCTGTTCTTATTTTACCGTACTTTTGTTATGTAGCTTACCTACTTAACTAACAGCAGTTATTTTATGTAACAAACATACTTATTTGAACCAAAACCACGATATGTTGTGTAATTAAACCTAAACAGGAAGTAAATCTACGTTGGACATTTACTTTGAAACAGACTGTAACGAGCGGAAACTGAAATGTCCAACACTGACGCTAGAAGGGTACGTAGAGCGTCATATTCAGAAGCGTAGGGCCACTGACCAAGTTGTCTGTATTTGACGAGCTGTGAGTGAGAATGTTGCCTTATAGCCTTCTCAGCTATTTATTGTGGAAGGCCTCAATCCTTTTCATTCTCCTTTCCACACGATGGACCTGAGGTTGCTGTCGAACAGCAGAGCTGGTCTGTGGTTTTTAGGCTGTATTGCTTGGATGCCCAGATGTTTCAGAGTGAAAACACACAGTCCTCGCTGAAGGCTTCCTGAATAAGTTGTTTATCAAATCTGGTGCAGGAGGCAATATATTAATGTAGTTGTTGCTTCTATTTCAACCACGCTCTCTTAAACTCGCCTCTTACAAGTCCCCCAACTATCAAGTTACTAAATGTGCTACTAAATATATACTGAATTGCTGGAGAAGCCCTTTAATGCCTGCTTTCTGGTAAATTCTTACTTAACTGTGATCATTTACCACTGCTATCAATAAACACCATATAAGTTAACAAATATTTATAATGTTTTTAACAAATCTGTAGGTAACCACTGAAGTGTTTTTTAGCAAATACAGCATATTTCTCCTTTGATCTTTAATTAAAAATGATGACGCATGCATTGTAGCATGAAGTGAGGAAGGAGAGCGGGAGGATGAGGATGCATATAGGATGGAGAGCAGGATGAGGGAGGGAGACAGGGAGGGAGGGATGTGGAGTGACAGCAGAGAGGGACAGTCGGCGGGGAGGATTCATCCTCCACAGAGAAACACCATTCACTCTCTAATCTGTTGCCTGCAGCTCAGCGGCTGCCACGGCCAAATGTAAGAGCCTGTCAAGTCGGCAGCAGCAGTTGGATCTTAATTGAGTGAGGCCTCCCAGTCGAGTTTACGTAGGAGGCTGGGGACCACCCACCCAGATGTCTGTGTGGGAAACTCGAGGGGCTCATCTCATAAGTCTTAAAATGCCAAGTGAGACTTGCATTTCACTCCTGACACATTTCCTAAGGCTGCACAGCCAATCAGTGGTAACATTTTGAACATTTCTTCCTAACTAAATATAAATCACAGCCCTGAGTTTCTGGATTTACAATCCCGTCACCTGTATTCTCTCAGCTAATGCCCTTTAAGGATGGAGGGAGCCCAGCAGCAGCACTAAGCCCTTCTGGTGACTCTATCTCTAGTCTCAGCCCTGTAACCTTAACAAGCTACCAATCAATAAGTGGCTATATATTGCAGTTTTTCGTGGAGAAATTCCAGACAGGCTTTAGTCCAAGGTCTCCTCTACTCAGACATCCAGTGGTTGGTAGTCTTGTGAAACAGCAGCAGGCAGATTCTATACCCAGGGGACACGGTGATTGTAATGCTTTTAGGGTTTAATGCTTTCTGTGTATTTATAGATCTCTGAGGGATGCAGAGTGCTCTCTCTCTCTCTCTCTCTCTCTCTCTCTCTCTCTCTCTCTCTCTCTCTCTCTCTCTCTCTCTCTCTCTCTCTCTCTCTCTCTCTCTCTCTCTCTCTCTTTTCCTCGCTTGCCAACTCCCATCTTGGTGTTGCGTTTACAGATTTTTATCAAATTGTACGGTTAGAAACCTGAGGTAACACACGCTGCTGTCCAAACATGAGGGGCTTTGATGTGAAAGTTACAGATAATTCATTTTTAGGTTTCACGCTACTTCAGTATCGTATTCACTCAAATGTGAAGAATGTTTTATAGTTTTACACTTCACCTGAGAGTATTAAGAGCTATTGTTGAGTGGTGTTGTACTGGAGACTCTGCTAAAACCTGTGTGTGCTTGTTACATCAGCAGGTGCCTGCTGGGGTTTATGTTTTGATTATTGCTTCAATATTTGTATAGTTTAAGTTTGAATACTATTCCCAAACATTTTCAAGGGGAAAGACATCCTAAAAGATTATCTTAAAAAACAGATGGGTATAGTTTGGTGTATGTTTTAATCCTGGAGATAGTGGACATATTTCCAGCTGAGACACAATGGACTTATTGTATTGAAACATATACAGTATAATTAAGGCATTAGTCTGTCCTTGGGAATCAAGGAGAGCAAGTTCTTCCTATACTTGTCACTAAACAGTAACATTTGTCTCTTATACCCTGGGTCCATCCTAGAAAGGCAAGAATTAACAGCAGCCATATAAGACCAAATGTAGTCACTAGACTATTTCTGTGCTGCGGAAAGTGCATTTTCACCTAGCTTGTTGGTTTCACACTTTCCACATTTCCAATTCCAAAAACAATCTTGGTAGGTGGCTTCAATAATGGGGATGTTATCTTCGTACATAGTTAGCTAGCTATCTAGCTAGTTCCACGAAAAATAGTGACAAAATATGACAATAAAAATGGCGACAACTGTGGATGAGATTGCCATAGTTGTACTGGTTGTTTGTAAGTCGACACTACGAACAACTCTTAAATCAGCAGATTCATTTGATTGCTGTAAAAAACGCCTTAACAGCCACTGCTGCACTGTTACCGATTGTTAAGCGCAAAACAAATGAACCTCCTCTTGCAAACAGAAATTGGCAAAATAAACGCAACGCCAGGCGTGTGTGCCTGCGCCCAGTTTCAGGAAAATAGGGCACCTGACAACTGTATGCTTATATTTAAATAAGTTGCGTTAGCTAAATCACAAGATCACTGCTGTAACGCATAAACACTTGCAAAATGAGCATTTTAATGCTCAAGTGCCATTGATAAACTAGGACTGAAAAAATGCAAGGATCAGGTTTTGCCTCTTGAATAAAACATCCTCTCCTGGCTGTCATTCTCCAAAGATCAGTCTTTTCTGTCACGGTGCGGTTAAAATAAGCGCAGTACACACAACAGGCAGCTTTAATAAACAAAGCTGAATACTACAACGGTATAAAACACAACTGAGGGAGCAGGCTGAGGTAACAGAAAATAGGAGAAACCAGGTTGGCACGATGGAATCCCAGGAGCAACGCAGGGATGAACACAGAAGGAACAACCACACCAGGAAACATAGACGACGAACCGACAAGAAACAATGGGACACACAGGTGTATATACACAGACAACTAATCACAAGAACAGGACACAGCTGGAGGAGGAAGGCAAAGACAGGGCAGCAGGGTGAATAGATACAGGAGGATCAAATCAGGGCGGGGCAAACAAATCACAAAAGGCGAGAAAACAGACAGGAAGTAAAACACGACATGACACAAGGTGAGTGTTCTTTACAAAGTAAAACAGGTAACAGAAAAACTAAAAGCCAGGATCATGACACTTTTCTGTGATTGACAATGCAACCTTAAACCCTGTCAGCCAAGAAGTGAAATTAGAAGCCCCCACTGCATCCAGAGTAAGGTGCAATTATAAAATACTTACTCTTACTTTCAGCCTGCAGTCTGATGGAGGTGATCCATCAAACTGAGACCCGTCAAACGACCGCTTCATAGCACTTTCATGGTGGCTGAGGAAAAGGGAGGCTAGCCTTGGCACTGCTAAAGTGGCACTGTGTGTGTGTGTGTGTGTGTGTGTGTGTGTGTGTGTGTGTGTGTGTGTGTGTGTGTGTGTGTGTGTGAGAGAGAGAGTGAGAGTTGCTGCTTGAGTGTGTATAATTTCGCTGGAGTAAGCTGCACTGGTGATAGACGACATATGGAGCGGTGTGCTAGTGGAGCAGTTCAGGGGTATCGGGTGAC
The DNA here is from genome assembly GCF_900634415.1 of Cottoperca gobio. Lineage (NCBI taxonomy): Eukaryota > Metazoa > Chordata > Actinopteri > Perciformes > Bovichtidae > Cottoperca > Cottoperca gobio. The sequence goes on from NC_041371.1 coordinate 19,332,435, forward strand.
ATTAATCTAGTTTTGATGGTCCTTGTCGATCTCCTGTGTGACATGCATGTTTCCTGTATTATACTCATGAGATGTGTACTTTAACTAGTTCTGAGAGATGTATAGCCTCAAGTAATGTGGGTAAGTTGGAAACGACAAAGATTCGGAGTTGGACTTCTGCTGGGACAGAGGGTTCTGGCTGAAAAAGTAAACTATTACCCTTTTGTTGTGGCGAATACTCCTCTGGTACAAGATTGAAATAAGTGGGGGTATTAAAGTCATGTGCACTTATGTATTCTACTTATTTAAAAAGCGCTTTAAAATGTACTTGGGAACCAAAAACTGCTTCTGCTGTGATAGTGCAGACAGGTTTAATAAATGCAACGATTTCAAATGCTCAGAGCCCAATGAAATAAGCATCATATTTCATCCTGGCCCACCTCAGTGTCCCTGGGTATGTCTTATCTTAATGAGTCTCCACTTCCTTTGGAGTAAGCAGAAAATAAGTTCATAACAAATGGCGGTGGTTTATGTCTGCATTAGCGTGAGTGTGTGTGGTTGGTTGTGGTTGGGTATGTCTTCAATTAGCTATGTATCTACATCTATCTATCTATCTATCTATCTATCTATCTATCTATCTATCTATCTATCTATCTATCTATCTATCTATCTATCTATCTATCTATCTATCTATCTATCTATCTATCTATCTATCTATCTATCTATCTATCTATCTATCTATCTATCTATCTATCTATCTATCTATGTATGTACGTACCTACCTACCTACCTACCTACCTACCTACCTACCTACCTACCTACCTACCTACCTACCTACCTACCCATCCATCTATCTGTCTATCTTCGTCTATTATCTTTTCGGCACAGCAGATGTTGAAAGTTTCAAAGTTGGACTCTGACTGTGTTTGAGGCCCTCGGGGAGGCTGAATCCTCGGCTCACCACCTGCTCCTCCACTCAGAGAGGTGAAAAAATCCTGGCCAAGAACCAGATTCATTCTCGTTTGGAGGAATAACATTTTTATCAAGCAGCAGCTCAAATCTGTGTCCCCTTCCTATGTTTTGTAGACTTAACTGTAATTTCACCAGTATGCTCCTGAGAGAGAATACCCACAAATACTCACACATGCACAGATTTGTCAATTTCGTTTTTTATTATTAATATATATATATTATAATAATGCTGGGTTCCAATTCATGATTTGTATGCAAATTGTGATTTAACAAATGAGAGAGCCTGCATGGAAATTACATATTTTGCTGCAGCAGCACCACATTATGATGTTTGGACAGTTGAAGCAAAACGCCTACAGTCATGTTTGTGCCAAGCTTTCTGAGGACTCACTATTGTTTTTGTCTATTCATGACAACTGTGGACATTTAGGTCATACATAATGTGAGAATCTACCTTATTTGCATAAACATAGTGAATCTGCTTTGCCTCCATTAGGGACAATGAGATGCTAATATCTATTGCAGATCTATTTTTAGTCACGCTAGCGATGACATTTTGATCACCACTTTAGTCCTGACTGAAATATTCCAACAACTATCGGATCATTTGATAGTGAGGATGTATCTCACTTACTTTAGTGATACCCTGACTTTTCCTCTAGCGCCACCAGAGAATCTGTACTTTGTGTTTAGTGCTAAAAAAGGTGAACATGGTGAATACCTGCTAAACATCAGCATATTAACCTTGTCGTTGTGAGAACTATAATGTTAATAATACACCAAACAGCACCTCTAAAGCAACAATGTATTTTATTTTGTTTCATATATTCGCAAATAAAATTTAAAATTGTAAAAAGTTGTTAAATATTGAACCAGCCTTTGAGCCAGGCTCGCTGTTCCCCCTGCTTCCAGTCTTTTTGCTACGCTAAGCTACATGCCTCCAGGCTATAGATGTATCTCCATATTCAGCAGACATGAGAATTATATCGATTTTCTCATCTAACGCTCAGAAGAAAAGCAAATATGCATATTTCCCAACATGTCAAACCAAGAACCTGCTTTGAAAAAAATAAAAACTCTATTAGTGACTGTCGCAGATTCATGAAGTGTTCGCTAAATATAGCCCCGCTGTTCTCCACAGCAGCCGTCCCAGAGGAGATATACTGTTTTTACTGTAAGCATGCAATGTAATGCACTATTTATGAATGTTCATGTCAAATTTATTGCAGCTTTATTTTCGTACAGGGATATGTGCAGTCACAGGAGTGTAGAGAACCCACACTGGAGCCTGTTTCTGGGTGCCGTTGAGTGTGTTTTCGCTCCAGATGGTGCGTAAGCCCATGTAGCTCCCAGAATTATCAATGCAAACTGGAATTATGCAGACGCGCTTAAATTCTGCAAACAACCCTTAATTCTTTATTTGGATATTAATTAGTTTCCTTGTTACTTGGAGAAGCCCTCTGATTTCCCCTGACACCACACATTTTTATAACTGGGGCATCTTCTGCTTCACGCTGAAGAAAAGCATGTCGACGATGTCGGAGACTCGATAACATGATTGAAACAAGTTCATTAACTGAGACCACTGCATCGGGCCTGATGAGGAGCGTAATCATCAGCCGGCAGTGGAAACACAACTGTACTATATTCTGTTTATCTGTTGTAACTCGAGACCCTGCATGATATTCAAATTCTTTGATTTCAGTGAAAGATGAAGAGTCTGGGAAACACTGTGTGTAGTCTTTTACATTATAAATGATTGATGATGATGAATGATGATTTTCCTGCAATTGTAAATCAAATTTAATCATTTTAAAGCATTCTGTAGAGCCATAAATGCAAAAATATATATATATATATTTATGAATCTGTGAAGAGAACAATCAACACAATCACTGTTTATGTCTTTGCAACGATTAAAAATTCGACCTCATGTTTACTTGACGTCCATTGTGGTTCACTTTCATTTCTAGATGATATAATTGGCTGTCTTTATTACTGTAGGGCTGTGGCTAACAATTGTTTTTAATTAATCTACAGAGTGTTTTTTTGAATTTGGCCTGTACAACTTCAGAAAATAATGAACCATTTCCAAGAGCCTAAGGTGACTTCCTCAGATATTCAATTTTAAACAACTAAATCTTAGAATTAGGAATATAGAGTACAATAGAACAGATAATGTAGGAGACAGATTGTGTTGTTACTGTGTCTTATTTAGGCTTAAGTCCTAAACACCAGAAAGAATTTCATCATTTTACTCCCACTTGCTTTTGGATTCAAGAACCAAAACAAAGCTGCGTTGGCTGAGTCCCCTGATCATCCCCCTCCTTCCGTTGTTTCACATTCACGTATTTCCTCTTCAGCTTTTCACTTTTGTACCCGTGCAACTAACTCCTGTGATATTCCTGTGAATTATGTGTTAATGTCTCGCTGTCTGTCTCTGCATTTTTTCTTCCAGTGCACTCCCATCATCGGCCATGGATTTGTGTTGGACAAGTACAAGTGCCAATGCAGGAGAGGATTCTACCATCCAAGCAGAGTGGCGCTCAATGGCTTTAAAAGTAGGTTACAAATCCCTCTCTGATATAAAAATACATATTGCAGCGAACTGTCAGAACAAAACTTTGAATTTTTCAAAAGCAAGCTTTTGGGATTTATGAAAAACAACAAACATCTTTTTTTTAGCTGAGAGCCACACATTTAGTTTGATATTCTTCTTATGTCTTTGAATGGGTATCCTAAGGCCTGTGAGGTGATGAAGCCTCAAGCTTCAGTCAAAGGATTTCGACTGCTCTTATTGTGGAAACGTCTACTATGTCTCTATTCTGAGCTCTAGTGGGAGCCACAGGTGGCTTCTGAATCACATACCTGTTGGATAATGAGGTGGCTGTATAGACAGAGAACACAAGATGGTGGAATAAACTTGAATAAAGGATTTGTCAAAACTTTAATTGACTGTAATTAAGCACCGCAAGCCTAAGTTAGCCTCCTATTGTTACGCCTGACAAGCTTTCTATTCTCACACGGCACATAATGGTAGATTGACCATTTAACATTCTTAGTATTTTTCAGCTATAGCAATCTAGTGTAAGCTAATGCTAATGCTAAAGCTCTTACATGTTTCCAGCTGAACCCTGTAGAAGACAATGAAGGATTGTTCATTTATTGCAGGGTCAAATGTGATGGATAAAAATGTAATTAAAATGTAATTTGTTTTATTTGGACAATCAACACATTTGATTTAGGCTATGCTTTAATTGTTTAAACAGTAGGCTATGCTTTACTTTTACAAGAGAAAAGGATTTGATGATGAGAGGCAAGTTTCACTGGAGTTAGTAGAGTGTAACGTAAACCTCCCCAAACCAAATGAAGAGCAGAACAAATCTGTTTACATTACTCTAATCTCTTTGGATCCCACAGGGTGGATGCTCCAGTCCCAAGTCCTTATTCTAACAAAACATGCAACCGCACAACATAACGCAGTTAGCTAGTAACACTATGTTACTACTGTAAGCTAGCTAGCCGGATATGCTAATGTTAGCAGTTAAAGGTTAAAGCAGATAAACAAGCTGTTTAATACACTCCTTCCACTTTCACTTTTGTATTTTTGTTTTTGTAAAGGCCAAAAAAAAACAATACTAATAGCCTACTATTTATTAGCTGTTGGAAATCCTTGCGAGAATCGCTGTCTGGCCACCTATCCTAAACATAACCATTCGATGTCAATGCCTGGTCATAACCATCTTGCAACAGTTTTGCAAATCAACCATCCAGACCCGACCAATGCTTACGGTTCCTAAGCTATGTTTGGTTCGAGACAGGGGTTTAGTGAATGGTCATTTGAAATAGTTTCTCCTCACAAAGATCTGACTTATCATTCGTATACATCTTTACTTCCTTATTTTGATTTAGATGTGACAGATACAATGAATATTGGCTGCAAACTTTTTTTTAAAGTGCACACAACATGACTTTGGACCTTTCCTCCACTGATGTTTCTCCTTTCACTCTTGCAGTTTTCAAGTATATCCATAACTTTACCTGCCTGCTCGTGCTTTGGATTTGAATGCCTATAGTCTGACAGCTTGACTTAAAGCGCTGCAGTGTCCTCGGGCAGAAAGCTTGGCCCTGATGAGCGAGATAATCAAGCAACTACGGTGGTTTTCATCCCTGACTCCAACAATACAGCACCCCGAGGGGGATGATATGCTAAACTGGAGCTTTATTGTAATGCAGCGTGATGAGGCCTGAAGTCAAACGGCTCCGTCTGTGAAGAGACTCTTCATTTTCCAAACCCCATGCCGACCCCGTCATTAAAAATCACTGCTGCTCAGATTGGGTCACAGTAGCTGGTGACCCTGAATTCCCCCACTGGAACCTGTCTGATAGTCCTCGTGCATCCCAAAACACAGACCAGACTGGAAACAGATGTTGTATTGTTCCCTAGAAACAGGCCAAAAGGACAGATGTCAGAAAAAGAGAGAAACACTAGTCTGCAATACGAAATTATTCTGAAATATGCAGTGGAACCTCACGAAACATGACATTTGACTTGAATGTCACAATCACACTTTCTGCTGGTGATCTTACACATTTTGTCCAGTAAGATTAACAAGACAGATCCTCGATCAACCCTAAGCACACGTCAAACTGACTCACGTTTGCACAATTCATTGAACAGCCATAACACACAGTAACTGTACTCCCAGTGCTTTACACCCTGACCAGGTCGCTGTCAGGTGCTAACTAATTTGTAATCTGAGCTAAGTGGGAGGTTTCCTACTTGAGATAATACACTTTCCACTCCGCAGTTTAAAGTCCAAAAACAACTTTTCATGTTGATCTAACAGTCTCAGTTATTTTGGTTTGTTTGCATCCTGCGATTTTATTCATGACATTGGTCAGAAACTAGAATACCACTAATACTTACGTGGCATCATGACAAGGAAATGTTTGGATCTTTCATACTCTGTGCGGGTTTCTCCGTACAGATGTTTGTACTTCCTGACTTTTGCCACTGACTTCTGTAGTTGAAAGATTGGATGTGCCAGACAGGATCCCTGCGTGTGATTTGTCTGATGGTGTTCCGTCACTCTGGACACTTGTGACATTCGCGGGCACAACAAGCTTAGATCATGCATTATGGTCCTTGAGCTGAGTATAGGCCATAAACCCACAGAATAAACATGAAAGACCAAAAAACAAGCAACACAAGTTTAAAGTTTTCAATTTAATAGTTAAAATTGAGGAGATTGTGTAACTACAGTTGTAAAAATGCATCACAACAAAACCACAGCAGCTTGAAAGACTAGCAATCCCTTCAAAGGTAATGTGATGGAGGTGCTGCCTTCCCTTGACCCCAAACATACAGTATGTGTGGAATCACTGGGAACATCTCTTCCTCTCTTTGTTTCTATCCTTCCAGCATTTATTATGATGATGATGATTTGACCTTCTACACTCAAATCAGAGAGCAGACTGTGTTCCCAGATGTCTGAAAGAAGAGCAGTTTCGCCCCTCCAATAATCACAAAGCCGTACATTATTTAGAGATGCACAGATCTGAACAGATTCTAAAAAATCGACCATTTTTGTAAAATATTTGGCTGTTCGCTAAAACATGGTACTCAATATTCATACATTAGAGATTCATCAATCTCAAAAGTGCATTCAAAATGGGCCAAGGGAGCTTCCCAGATATTTGTCCAGCACCTTCTCATTTAATGTATTTATTACTTGTATTATTCCACTAACCTCCTGGCACTATTGATTTCCTCCCAGACCTTTGACAGTTACTGTACACAGCTATTTCTTTTAACACTCAGTTTGGACTTTAAAAAAAAAGAAAAATTCCAGGTGGGGTTTTGCAGCTAAACTTGTAGATACATGGATGAGGAGTATAAAGAGCAGCAGAAAAAGACTACAAATACAGATATTTACCAGATACAGATTGTTCTCATACACTGTTCGTAGCTACTGTATACCCCAGACTGTAATTGGTATATATCCCATAAAATCAATTTTTATGTAATCCACGTGATTGTGGAGGTAGGGATGGGTCCAAAAACATGAGACTTTCAGACAGAAGGTCGCCATTCGTGTCCCGTGGAAAACCAGAATTGATTTATTCCACACGTAACTTCCCTACTTAAGTAAAGCATTTCAACTCAAACTTATTTGCCACGTTACTTAGACACTTGTGTACTTATTTTAACCCAGACCTCAATCTTTTCCTAAACCTTCCTAAAGTTGTTTCCTTTGAAGAGGGAAGTTTATTTTGAAAAGACTGTGTGCATGTAACAAGCGGAAATTGAAACCTAAGATTTTCACAAGATATCACACGTAAGTTGTATGACGTTGCATCCTGGCACCATTTAAACTCACACTGTGAGTCAGTGAATGCTTGAATACCAGAGAAGATAAACAGCTTAACTGGGATTCACAGCAAACAGGCGAAAGACAGTGAGAGGGTGGATCACAAGTCATTCTGTTTTCACGGTCACCCTTTCTTTTCTAAACCCTTAAACACAGTGAGGCTAACTGGAAAAACAAAACTTCTCTGTGTGATGTCTTACATCAGTGACTGCATGATTGCTTGATAAATTGTTTATAATGTCTATTATTATGTCTGAGTCGATTCCCACTTAACTTGTTTAATCATTACGCGATTACTTTTCTCACGTTCTCTTGCAATCAAGCTGTACTGCAGCTCTGTACGGCTTTACCACAGTGTTTGCATATTGTATAAGCTCTGGGACATACAGAGGAATTACATGCTTATCAAACATCATTCCCAAGAAGAGCTGCATTGTGTGTATGTGTGGCGAAAATGGAGGATTTGCACTAAAGATTGACTCCCAATCCTGCCACAGCAGCAGTCCCTGAATGAAGACATTATATTTTTGGCATTGCCTGTCCTTTTCTTTACATGTAATTGATTACATTTCAGGTTTCAAAAGGTGCTTAACAGAAAACATCCAGTCATGCTAATATGAATACTCTCGAATATAAGAGGTTGAAAAAAGCAATCCAGGGACAGATTTGATAAACCACATCCAAGTATGACACATGCTGGTATAACAACAATTAAGCAGACCGGAGTGATGATTGGAGCGGTGTCACAGCATTTTATCCTCTCCTTCATTATTCCCTCATCTGCCTAATTAAAGGCTGTATTCGTGTAATTATCACCCCCAAGGCTTTGTGATTTATTGAATTGATGATTTCTACTCCTTCAAATTGATTAACTGAGTGTTTAATGAGAAGCCAGTGTGTGACAGCTAAACCAAATTAATTACATTGATAATCCTTGAAAGCACTGTAGTAAATTAGACCAGTTTGATGAGATACAATATTTTTTAAATGCTGTCTTTCATCTGTTAGAAGAGTGCAACTACTCTTCATACTGACAGTGTGTTAGTATACCCAGGATTTAAAAAAATCTGTCAACTAAAGTCTCTCACGTCCTCAGGTAAGGAGCAGGGCTCTAACAGAGACGAGACCTCGGAGGTGTCCAGTAAGTGCCTGCCGTGCCGCGAGGGCTGCCCCTACTGCCGGGACGACACACCCTGCCTGGTGCAGGAGGACGGTGCTCTGCGGCTCGCTGTGGCCTCATTCCAGGGTCTGTGCATGGTGCTGGACCTGGCCGGCATGGTGGTGGTCTACCACTTCAGGAGGAAGAAGGTGAGTGGACACCGAGGTGGAGTGCTGGACCTTAAGGATACTAATCAGGAGTGATGCTGGTGAGCCTGTCAAAATGGTTATACAACGTCCTCTGTGGCTCTGGAGGGAGTTTTAAGTCTAGTGATTGTCTTAGATTGGGGAGGTACAGTTTGTAACAGAAAGTCTGCATTTTAAACAGATGGCTGTGAAGTTTGAAGGACTAACCCGGCAAAGAGGGTCTAATGGTTTGGCAGCACTACATGGACTACCTTTGTTCAACTTTAGCCATGTGCAGGTGCACAGTCTGCCAATAGAAACATGAAGGAGCTGTGTTTGGAAATGTAAAGGTCGTTATTCCCTCCCATTAGTACAATATCACATTACCAGACTACTTTGTTTGTGATCGCTCTGCTCAATGTGTATTTATTACCCACGTTATAAGCATGACATCACATCCTTTTGGGGGGCTGAGTGCGGCTAAATATTTCATGAATTCTGCATTATGGGAATTGTAGGATCCCACATTTTTGGGGCTTGGCCCAGATTAAAAGTCAGAAAATCTCATCCTCTGCTGCTTGGATGGCTTTTTTTTTGTCATTCATGATTCCTAAACGTTATGAGAATGCAATATTAAATCCCCAAAATGCTCTTTTAATTACTAGCTAAGGCCAGTAGCTGGAGTTTTATGCCTGCACAATATCTGTACCTATTTAGGTGAAAGCTGAGATTAATTACAGACAACCTTTTTGCAGTCGCTCACCCACTGAGCTTGATAAGTGCTAAAAGCTGCAAACAATCCAACATCCAACATATTACACCAGACTTAATTACAGATGAAAGGCAAACAATCTGCCCGTGCATTGGCTCACTCAGTAAATGGTTGTAAAATTAGACGACTTTCAGCAGTTCTATTTTCCCACAAGGTTGCCCTCTATCAAAGGGCTACGTGGATTTAACAGTCACTGGATTTCAGTGAGTAAGATATAAGTATGATATAAAAATGTTAATTTTCTGTATATCTGTGTCTGATACCACATGCATTTTACAGGGCCAAATGAAAGACAATCCATCTTATCCGTTATAACTCTTAATGAATATTGGCATAGTAAACACTCTCCACAAATATACCTGAGCCCTCAATTTTAATTCACAAGGATTTGCAGCAAAGTTGTTGCACAATATCTCTGCTAATAGAATAAAGTGAAATAAATATGAGCTCCTCACGGTGTAGGGTAATTACAACCCCTCCTCGGGGAAAGTTGAGTTGAATCCGGTGTGCTATTTATAGACATTTTGTGTTGTTGCCTCAAAATCTCCTACATTTCTTCAGTTCACAAGAAATGTCCCCGGAGCCCTTTGAATTTGCATAAAAAACTTAGAAAATCCTCCAGGAGGTAATGTGGGTAATTAAAGCCAACTCAGAAAAGGTGCTAGTGTCACTTATATTCTTGTTTCAGGGGAAGGCAAATATATAACTATATATATGTATATAAAACTGTATATATATATTTAAATATAACTCTCTCTCTCTACATATACTGTATATATATATATATATATATATATATATATATATATATATATATATATATATATAGTATACATCCAACTCCGCTTTGTGTTTGCATTTAGAGAGCCAATGATTTATTATTTGCATTTGCCTGCAATGGCAAAGCAACTGAAGCTTCCTCACAATACTCTGTTTACTGTCAACAAACAGGATTAGATGCATTATTTTTGACATGTTTGTCATGTTGTTGCATTTCAAAACATGGTGCTAATTCGCTAAGCTGAGCAAAGACCTGATAACTTAAGACAGACCATAATTCTTTAACCTCCCTCAACACGTCAAACCATAAATACATTTTTCCTGTCAGCGATTGATTGATGTTTTTTCCGTTGTTTCTCTTTCCCCACTAACAGAGCATCCGCACATCTGGTCTAATCCTACTGGAAGCCATCTTGTTCGGGGCTTTGCTGCTCTACTTCCCAGTAAGTCTGTGTTCTCATCTGAAATGGCACCCTACAATATAAAATAATAATATAAGATGAAATGTCTTGATGTAGCGCATCAGTGGTTACTGGTGGTAACAGCATGTGATACTACAGGTCCCAGAATAAGAAAAAATGGTATTTGAGTTCATGAAAATCTTAAGAATTGTAACTTATAAATGAGGGAGAGGTCAATGTGTGAATTTTAAGTTTACCAAAAAGGAAAAGGCAAGTTTGGGGCTGGTGCGACCAGACCCCAGATAAGCGGTAGATGACGATGATGAAGAAAATGAATGAAGAAAATAATAAAACTTTTTATTATAAAATACATTTCTATGTAAATAAGGCAGTAAATTCTGCTTCCTACTTCTTAAACCTCAGCTAGATGCTGTGACAGTACTTTACTTCAGATCATTGTCTCGGCAATAACAAAGAGTTGGACGTCACAGTTAGTGTGCGCATGTACAGTACGAGTGTGTCTTATTGTGCGTGTGCCTTTGCCAGCCTTTCTGTGTCTGTATGTGTGAGCAGGTCCAGGTGGGTAGGTGCCAGTGTGCATTGTATAGGTGTGTATTTGCAATTGTGAACACACAGCCCACAGTGCACCTGGAGTGCCGCGTCAGAAGCCCATCTTTAGCAGGGAAACAGATGGAAGAAACCTGAGCACCATGTAACGGGGAGATCAGACGTAGCCGGGGAATTCACTCCCTTCAAATACTTGCACAGACTGCCAACAGTGAGCCACTGCTCTCCTCAAACACAAGGCCTGATGGCTGGATGTTAGCCATTTCTAAGACGGAAAAACAAATCTGTTGCGAAGAAGAAGCTTCAGAGCGCTCGGCTGACTCTTGGGATAAAGGTTTTGGTTCGCACTCTAAAGTTACTGGAGTGTTATTGTAGGAAATATATTTGCATTATAATAGAACGCCTGGTAGTTTTGGTGCAGCAGATAGAGCACCGCAGGTATTGTAGGTTTGTCCCACACTTATTTGTGTATATTTCTGCCCCCCATTCACCCAAAGGATAACCATCAAGTACCAAAAATAGCTCCCCAAAAATATCCTGCCACTCTCTTATGTTCACACACACTTGGATACACTCTGGGGTCTTTTCTCCCTTTGTTCTGCTGTGTCTCCATCTTTTTCTCTCTGCACTTCTCAGCACCTTGTCTGCCTGTCTCTACCTTTTCCCTCCCCGCATGTCTTCCTTTCATTACTCCTCTGCGTGTTCTCTAGCCGCTTCACCTTTGTGTCTGTCTCCTCTCCCGCAGTCTTACTGTTTGTTGCTGCTGCTGTTTCTTTGTTGCTGCCACCACACGCCTCCTCGGCTAAGCTTGGCGCAGCTACTCTGCTCTGCTCGATGCATTTTTAAACAGTCCATCAAGTTCTAGCACAACTTGTTTTAAAAATACATCTGCTGATTAATTGATGGAGGAGGCCTGGGAGGTTGGATGCAAACCAGGAGGGCCACCTTCTCTTCTGGGCGATATAAAAATGTAGGTTTTTATTGTGCATTCCCCTGTGACTTTGTAGTCCACATGGGTCGCACTGCAGAAAGGGTGTGTTTGTCTGCCTATCCGTGTGTGTGTGTGTGTGCGTGTGTGCACATGCGTGTGTGTGTGTGTGTGTGGGCAAGAGTGGCTTTAAATCTTCACATTTTCTGTGATTGTGTGTTTGTGCATTTGTGCATGGATTTGCATTTCTTCATTTATATACGTATGTGGGTGTAAGAAACAGCATGGCCTACTTTTACCTCTTGCCGGTATTTGTGGAGGAGATTTATTGTTTGGGTTCGTTATGTAGACCAGAGGAAGGCTGGATGTTAAGAGATGAAGGTGCCAGGGAGGATGTAAGTGCCTGGTGATTTGTTGCACTCTTAAGGCTTGTAAACATTTGGTTTATTGTATCTGTTTTTTAAACTTTTATTTCTTTGTGTATTCGTTTGCTCGATTATTTGATTTAGCACTAACAGTTGATCAATAATGCTAAAAGTGACTTAATAAACAATCATTTGACCTTTTTGTGACGCTTACGATTAGTTGTTGGTTTTAGTCTGTGCTGTCTTTATTTCTGGACGGCAAACATTTCTACTAAGCCTGTTCTAACGCAACCTCTTTCCAGCCAATCATGCTTTGCGATCGTTCTCTCTCCCGCCGCTTGACGCTCATTTGTAACGAGTTTTCTGGAGAGATCGCTAATCTGCTGCATCCATGTGAAATAATAGTAGAGATTGAGAAAAATGATGAGTCTGATTGACTTATGGACACATACCCTCGTCCACGCATCACAGCATCAGCTTACTTAAAGGTTGGTAGATATGTTGGTGTCAAAAAGTTGTTTAAATATATGTTTTGTAAAATGACACATTTACGCCTATTTGTTCTCGTGGTTATGACTCAAGTACGATACTTTTCATCCAAGTACGATAATTTTCATCCAAATACGATAATTTGGCCTCTTATATGATAATTTAACATTTCCCACCTGGCAACACTGCAAACACACAGAGACAGTCAACGTTAGCGACTCGCTGGTGAACATAGTGGAGCATTTAGGAGCTTTAGATCCAGATATTCCCCTCAGGATTTGGTAGAGACCAAAAAAGAGCCAGAAGGAGATTGAATATTGTGCAAATAAGTGTAAATGGAGCCACGACAAAGTTAGCATAAAGATTGGAAAGAGGGGGAAACAGTTAGCTTGGCTCTGTCCAATAAAAATGTATTTGCTCCCAATGTTTCTTAAACTGACGAACACATTGTACCTTGTTTGTTTAATTCATGCAAACACTGACATGTAAATGCTAATTTGTTTTAGGTGCAGTTATGCTCTGTAACTATTTCTTGACAAACAACAGTCTATCAGACAGCAGAGCACCTCCCTTTGGGTTGCCAGATACAGTTGGTATAGTGCTAAACATGGCAACCTCACAAACAACAAGTCTCCGGGAGCTGCATACAGTCACTCCGCCCAATTGTTGTTAGCTACGAATTAGTTATAGCATATAGTATGACTCCCCATAACGCTGTTATATATATATATATATATATATATATATATATATATATATATATATATATATATATATATATATATATATATATATATATATATCTGTCTGTGTATAAATAAAAATACTATCATTAACAAGTTAAATAATGAGCTTTCTAGATCTTGGTAATCAAAGGTTTTTTACTTTTGGACAGAGCCAGCTAGCTGTTATTCAAATCTTCCTGCTAAGCTAATCACTTCCTGGTTCTAGCTCCGTAATTGCACGGACATGAAACTGATATATGATTCTCACCTAACTCATTGGAAGAAAGCCTGTAACCATATTTCCCCAAATGTTTTTCCATTCCTTTGAAATAAGTATTCTTTCAGTAAAGCACATTATTGGTATTCAAGCTTTGAGTCATGGCAAGGCTTTCTTCCACATAATCACTGTAATTGAAAAAAAAGAGTCTTTGTCTGAAAGATGGATGGATCCATTTTTGGCTGCAATTTCTTTAAAAAAATTATATGAAACTATTTATTTTAATACTATATTATAATTGATCAGATCCTGAGCTGCAACAGTGAGCCACAGTCAGGGGTGGAGCCTTACAAAGGAACAGCTATATGTCCTGTTCTTGGGTATGAAATGGACTTGGCTCCCCGCTCTCTTACGACCAGCATACTAATGACGGAGTTTGGGAATGTGAGGTTTTGATGAGGATTGTGGACGGAAGGGAACTGTAGCTTTTAACGCTGTGTGACAAATTATTAATCAGGAGGTGAGAGAAACGTCGGTGTACCATAGCTGAACTGAGAGTGGACAGACTGAAGGCTAAAAATAGGGACGCAGTGACAGTTTAATTGCACACCGAGACACGTTTTGGTAGAATGGATGAAACCGATCTTGTCAGTTTTGCATTACATTATACAAACAAATATTGCACGATTGTGATGATAGAAGCACAAAGCAAGCTGTAGATGAGTTAATTGCTGATGTTACTCTGACATTACTTCAGTACATCATCACTATCTGTCATCTTGAGAATCTACTTCAATTGTAATTTCTGAATAGCTGTTTTATATTATTATTTTATCATTCTGTCTTTGTACTATGCATTTCTGTTGGAGGTCACATAAAGTATACACCTTTTATGCATATTCCCAATTACACACTGGTTTCCCTTTTCTTTGAACACATCTTACAGCCATACTGCTACAGCCTGAGGGTTGGCTGTGTTTTTTTTTTGTTGAGTTTGCCACAGATGTTCTACTTCTTTTCAGAGGAAAATAGTTTACAGGTGCTGTTGATGCTTAAGCTTAATTACTCTGGATAGCTGCCGTCTCTCCAATGCCAAGGCATCCTTAGAGCTGAGATGAATCATTGCCTGTGCTCCTCTGGGATGCATCTGTAATGATATACAATATTCTGTCTGAGGGCATGTCGTAACCTCCAGTTGATGGATTTTGTAAAGCAAACATCCAACAATATCAATAAGATCCCACTATATTGGATGCCAACACAGCTCTCATTGGGCGAGATGCGGGGAACAATGTGGACAGGTTGCCAGACTATCACAGAGCTTTTTGCCTCAAGATACTAGCGTGAGTTTGATCGCAGGATCATTTGTGGTTATTCACGCTGAGGTTACTTCCTCGTGGCTATCTGGTTTTACTGCAGCAGGTATGAACCCAAAATAAACATTTTGCTGTGATTTATTTGCGATAAACTGATCAAAACGATGCCGAAATAACTACATCATGATGCTGATTTGTAGAAAGTCTAAATTCATGCTTTGTCGGGTCAGTTCACAAGATGACAAGCAAACAACTTTTAAACTGCTTGGTTTCAGAATGTACTGTAGTTTATTCACTGACCGGCTGTCGAGACACAGCTCCACTCGGAGTTCTCACTTAAATTGAAAAATGTACACTTGCACAAATACGCAAATGACTCGAATTAATCGAATTTTGCGTCATTAGCATAATTTACGTCTATTTGTATCTTTGCATTGACAGAGTATGTAATCACATCGCATGTGTGTCTGTGTTCATTCTTGTCGTAGGTTGCAGGTATCATTTTATGACTTTTAACAGAAAAAAATGAAAATTGTATAAATCTGTAAGTATGAAATACTTGCTTGTGGGATCCACTGTTTGTCATTTCACAATAAGTGTAGGTGAAGTTTTCTTCCGTAGTATGTTTGTGGTGTCGCCTACATGGTTAAACTGTTGCTGGCTTACTTGAAGCATCTCTCAGTGCTATGAAATGTGTACCAGCTGGTATAAAGATGATTATATTCATCAGTGGACTGGAACAATCAATTGAGGCGTTGGTTCTGAGATCAACAACATTGAGATACTGTGTATGCTTTGTGTGAATTCATGCGGAGAAAATTTAAACAGCATGACGAGGCTGACTCAGGACTTAGTCATGCTTTAACATCCTGGAGGATGTCTATCCATCAGGTGAGCGGGCAGGTCTTCTTTGCTTCAGTGGAATGAGCTCAAAGTCCCAGCACCGGATCGTCGGCTTCACTCGGGTCACTGGAGACTTGACATGCGGCGCCCCGCTGAGCTCTACACTAATGAAATGTATCGCAGCTGTAATAGAAGTACAAATGGAAGCTCTGATCTTTACAGCTTGACATGTGAGACTGTTTGAAAGCAGGAAATGAAAGGCTGACATTTTATGAGTTACTCGCAAATTCTCTTTTTTGATTTTAAATCACACAGAGAGCAAAAATGATAACCTGAGCCGTACATGTGCACACACTGAAACCACGTCCATGCACTGAAGATACAAATGAACATGCAGATAATCACACTTTGCGTTAGCTTGTTAAATACCAACAGTGAGATGAAAACTAACCCTTCAAACTCTCATGTCTAATGTGTTCTGGCAGCTGATATATGAACAACATATTTAGAGATGCCAGTGGGAGCTCTGGATATCTGCGCTGCCAAACCTGCCTCCAGCTCTGCTTCTCACTCATTTGTGTTTCTGATTCCTTCTGTGTGAATATGAGAGGAGTGCGACAGCAGTGGAAGTGTGTTTTGCTGCTTGCAAAAAAATTATATGTATATAATGTGTGTCTAACGCTGCTGTACATCTCTGCAGGTGATGATCCTGTACTTTCACCCCGGTGTGTTTCGCTGTATCCTACTGAGGTGGGTTCGCCTCTTGGGTTTCTCCGTCTTGTACGGCACCGTCATCCTCAAGCTGTACAGGTGAGCTACAATTTAAACTGAAAGCATCGGAATCAAAAGAATGGTCGTCATAATATGAGATGTCGTGTATGTTGTATCCCCTCCCTATGAATTATTCATATCTATAGAAGTGAAAGCAAAACAACCTACCCCCACCATCTCCCTTCTTCTCTTCACTTTTCATTTCCTCTCCTTGTCTCCTCTCCTCATCTCATTTGGTCTCTGCTCATCTCCTTCTTCTATCTCCTCATCTCTCTTCTACTTGTCTCCTCATCTCTCTTCTACTTGTCTCCTCTCCATTCCTCACCTCATCTCCTTTTCTCTCGTCCTATCTTCTCTCCCCTTTTCCCACCCTTCTTCCTAACTCCTCTTCTTTCCTTGCCTCTTCTTTTCTCTCCCTATTTCATCTCCTCCCCTCCCCTCCCCTTTCCTCTCTTCCCATCCTCTCTTGATATTTACGTGCCCTATGAGTTAGCCTTTCTCAGTTTCAATAATTCAGCCCCCTCTCAGTCTGCACTCACACATGTACATGCTGTCTATAAGCACATTTGAATTTCACATCAGGCCCTGCCTCTCCGCGTCTGCCTGCTGAAGTATCTATTCAGTCAGACTCACTTCTTGCTCTTCAGCTCCGAGCGAGCGTTGCCGAGACGGTAGAAGGAGGCCAAAGGCCGGCCAGAGTGTTCCCTTGGCAAAATTACCAATTAGATTTTTTCCCGAGCTTGCTGGGTGTGAAGTGTGCCCCGGGGCCAAGCTCTTACAGCCCGGTCCCACTGAATATATCAGAGATAAGATAGATTTGTCACAGTCATGTTGGGTGATAGCAGATGAGCGCAGCGCAGGGACGATCGTAAACAGAGGAGAGACTGTTTGTTTGTCTGGATGGTGATATTTATAAAACTACATGCTGTCTTTGTCTCCACATAGCTCTCCTTATCAAGCATCGGATCAATTTAAAACTATTCTGGCTGATGTGTTGCATTTTTAATTATCTTTACAAAAGCGCTGTTGTCTTGTGTGCATGCAGTGCAAGATACTATGCTACTTATGAATAAACTGACTCAGTCTGCATGCATTCAGTCTAATGTGTTTATTCTAATCGCATCTTTTTAAACATCTCCAAGCGAAAAAACAAAAAACTGACTCCCATAATAACATTGGGCAACACTTTCTTTGACGCTCATGTCTATAATGCATTATAAACATACTTATTATGAACGATAATCAGCACTGGTTAATTATAGTTATAAGCACAACTCATAATAATACATCTAACACATTATAAAGCATTTTATAATAAGGTCAAGTATCCTAATACTTCATAATTGCTGTGATAATAATGAATTATGAAAAGTTTGTAATGTATGACGACAATGGGAAAGACTATGATTCTTCCAGTGGGAGCAAGTATGAAGTATTATGATGCTTGACCTTATAAGTCTAAAACGCTTCATAATGTGTTATGATTATTGTTGTAAAGAGAATATGTATAAGTGCTTATAACTACAATTATACAGTGCTATAAGCAGATTATAATGCATTATAAGTATGTTTATAATGCATTACAGGCATGGGCTTTATAGAAAGTATTACCCAACATTTCAAGTTGTTGAATCTGGATAGTAAAAACCAAATAAATCTGTAACCTTGCTCTCCTCTCAGACATATTCCTGCCCTCCGTTCATTTCTCTTTTCAGCACAGGAGATAGTACAAGATGAATTAAATGAACATGAATGATATGAAATAACGGTGCCTTTTTCACCCTGAACGTTGAATTCAAGTGTGCATGTTAGTAAGAGCAACAGCCGGGGGCGTGAGTTGTCAATCGCAGGGAGAGAATCTCTGACTCACTCACACTGCTCATCACGATTTCATCCAGCACTCTCAAGTATTCAGGCTACTGTTGTCCTCCTCCTCCTCCTTCCTCGCCCCCTCCCCAGGGTGTTAAAGGTGTTCCTGTCCCGCACGGCCCAGAGAACGCCTTACATGACCAGCTGGCGGGTCCTGCGGCTGTTGGTGGTGATCCTGCTGGTGGTGCTTTGGTTCCTGGTGGCCTGGACGTCCGCCATGTGCCAGAACCCCGAGCTGAGCCAGGCTCTGATCGCCGCCGGCCTCACACCGGAGGGGCTGCAGTTCAGCATGTGTCTGCTGGATCGATGGGACTACATGATGGCTGTCGGTAAGCGTGTGTTCTGTATTTACATGTACCCCGATGTGCACTGATTTCTTTCTTTAGGACAAGCTACGAGTGAGGAAATGTTTGGTCCTACGTGCCACTTAACTGTAAGGAGCTTATAGCTTTGGGGAAGGCTGCTTGGGAAAGGCTAAAGATTAAGTTTAGTTCAGAAACCTTTGGGAAAAGCTGCATGCAGGGTCAGGTGCCTCGTACCTCCAGTTCCTCCCAACATTTTGGTTGTTAATGCTAGAAAACTATTTATTTTTCAACACATTTTTCAAAAACGTTTATTTTCTTAAACTTTTAAAAATAAAAATGAGTTTTTAATTTTACAATTATTCGACCAGAAGTAAAAGACTCATTGGGTAAGTTTCCATCCACCTGTTTTGAAAAGCTGAAAATTCAAAAACATCGTTTTTAGACTTGGCTGAGGTAGAACAGTTGGTGTAAAAAGCAAAATGGAAACAGATTTAGCGAATAAATGATGACGTACATGAAGCATGTGACGTCAACGTCCATTGGGACTTCTGCTCCTCTGAAGAGATGAGAAAGACTCCTCATCGCATTGGTCGTCATTGTTTCAGGTCCGGCTGGTGCTCTTTTAATTACATCATATTGTTGCGCTCACTTCTTCTGCAATGGAATTGGAGCCACCTAACGTTACTGCTTATCCTAATAACAGCGTAACAGAATTGAATGGAAACAAGCATTCATTTGCATTTTCTTTTGCCGATTTTGTCCAAAATACATTTTCTTTTTATCTGGTTTATGAGGTTACAAATCTCTTTTCAAGAGTGCGAAGACAGGCAGCAGCACAAATATCATGGTTGCAGACATAATAACAAACATATATAATAATATAATAAATAAAAACAAAGAACAAATTAAAGAACTATTAGATATCAAAAGTGATTCTTCAACTTTCAAACATCTACAACCAGATGTGTCTACTTCCAGTAAGGACTTCAAGGACATCTCCTAAGAATCAGTCTTTGGCACTGAACACAACAACTTCCCATCAAGTCTTTTGTGTTTGTTTGACTCTGACAGTGATTATTCTGTAGAGAAACATTCATGAAAACTGTTTTCAACGCTTCTATCTTGTATTCTATGAGCGCCTCTCTCATTAAAGAGCAACTTGAAGGCACCCTGGGGAGTGTTTGACTTGAGCAATGTTTTCATGAGAGGGTTTAAAGTCCCTGACGCTCCAATACCAGCGTGGTCAAAAGGTAGAGGACACAGGAAGGCAAACAGACGCTCTCCGACCTCACAGAACTGAGTTTTCAACACAGTAGCTGCACCATATCTGACTCATTTATTAATTTTACCTCTCCTATATGGAAGCTGATGGCACTGACGGCAAATGGATTGCACACAAATAAAAGAGGACTGTTCGAAGTCATTTAACTGCATCTTGAAATTTCCAGCAAGTCTTTGAAGCACAATGCATCCATTGTTGTTCAAGTGACAAATCACGTCAGACAGAAATAAACAGGTATGGGCTGGAGAATCTTGTATAGATGGGATACACTTCTCTGCTTTGGCGGGTTTCTTGTTGGAAATAAATAGAGCCGCCTATTTAAGAGATGCACAAAATGCTCCAAAACATGTCGTACCCTTCACCAGAAGACACGATCGTTCTGTAATAAGTCAGCTCATTCACTGCCCTGCCCTCAAAGGAGCGTTTTGAAAAACCTCTGCTCTGAACTTGAGGTTAGATGGATGCAGTTGTGAATTTTGATGATGGTGACCATTGTGTGATTCACCTTTCCCTGATGCTGGATGATGGATGATGCTGTGTATTGAGTTAACAATAGGAGGCTCTGATAAACAAGATGGAGTACTTCTCTCGTGCAGTGTCTTGGGCTGCCACCAGTATTAAAGCACAACACCTCCAGAGGGCAGGAGGTGCCCCCAAGTAAAGTCCCTCATCTACTTTTTTTACAGCCATTCACCACAAGCATGTCTCTCAGGACTTCCCAGAGGATATTGCCTATCTAGTTTTACCTGGACAATAATATATCACAGAACTAGAATGGCACTCAGTCCCTTCGGTGGTGAGTTCATGAGCTTTAAGTCGTATTGTGGAAACAACATGGACGCTACAAAGAAGATGTGTTGTGTTTGGTTTTGCTCAGAGCTCTTAAACAACACGTTGAAATCTGTTTCCGCGTTGAAATTTTCCCAGTTTCCCGATTATTCTGACAGCACATGAACGCAGCACAAATGACCGACAGTGTCTCGCAATGTTAACGAAAGAGAAACATAATTTGTGTATCTGCACCGTGATTCGGATCCGCTCCAAATGTTAATGGTTTCTTCCTTGATCCATGATACACCCTTCCACCAAGTTTCATGAGCTGAAAACATAACCTCCATAATATATTATGGAACATTATCAAACACATCAAAGCAAATCTAAGGACGATAGCAGACGACTCACCACAATCTGAAGTGAACGTGTTGCGTTGACTGACCATTCTCTGTTCTGCTCTCTTCTATATTTCATCTCAGCCTTTTTTATTATACTCACACCACTTGTTTCCCTTTCTGTTGATTCACATTCATCCATAGATCATAAATGATATACCTACCTAACCAAGCTGCATGTAAAATGTCACTGAACCATACTCTAAGAATTCGTTTTTTGTAGCTCCATAAAGGTACTTTTGGTTCTACTGGCCACTAGCTGAATGTCACTCCCCTCACCCCCGATCTGCTCTCCCAAAACAATCAGAAGAAAAAGAAAATCACCCTCCCCCTTTCCTGACCCTGACTAATAATCTCCACACAGTCCCTAAAATGAGCCGGATCGATGACACTGTCAAGCTAACGAGCATTAGGAGTGATTGCATCGGTGAGAAGTCGCAGGTTCTTCCTCTCGTATATCCGGTGAGCACCCAGAGGGCCTTGTGTGTGCGTTACAGTATCTTCCTAATGGCAGACTCTTGAAGCAGGAGGCAGTGATGGGCACCTCACTGAAGCCAGTCTGACAGCAGGTTGACACTAATCCTGTTTGGAAAGAGGCAAAGGATGGATCCCTGAGAGAAGCTCGGCTGGCCTCTGAAAAGTGATCGACAGGCAGACAGAGAGGGAGGGAGACGGAAGTGGCGGGGAATAAGAAGAGTGGAGCCTGTGAAGTATGACGCTTGGAGGGATGTGGGAAACGATGCAGAAAGCGTTTGCACCAGCCAGGTCGCGGGGGGGGTTTGACTTGAGAGGAAGAGGAGAAGAAGAGGGAGCTTGTGAAGGGAGGACAGCTAAGGACACTCTTGAGACACGACGGGGGATCGCTGCATCTTCAGAGGAGGAGACGGTGTGACAGAATTGCAGCACTTTAAACAGAAGTAGAGCACAACAATCCCCCCGTTTGGGTTTTTACACGTGTGTGTGTGTGTGTGTTTAAGAAAATATAGGAAATGAGGGATCCCCGCTGTTCACTGTGCCAGACAATGAGAACACACCGTGTGCTGAGGCTACACTGAAGGACAGGACGCTCCCTGCAAAGCTGCTTTGGAGGAGATTTTGAGAGTGCATGTGATGCTTGTGGAAATGAATGTAATTGCTTTTTTTTTTTTTTTTGTGTTTTTACTTGTTTTGTTATAATGCTGACAAGGGTACACATGTAGTTCTAGAAATGAATAAATCATCCTGTTTTGTCTCGTAATGCAGAGCAAAACAGAGCCGAAGCACAACAGTATTGATAACGCCGACAATAAGCAATTCATTTGAATCCACAATTAATCTGCATTAGGTGGAATTGCAAGCAGCTCTGCATGCATCCCAATTCATAGGCTAAGTACCAACTAATTAGTGATGATTTATAGACTGGGCATATTCGTGAATATTAATGTTCTGTAATCCCTGTAAAGACTTTATGGACTCGTATGCCAACACAGTACTTGGCACAGCTCTTGTTGCTCTTTTCTGTCTGCAAACAAATAGCTCACATAGCTTCCATCTGAGGAAACCCTCTGACTCTGTGATGCTCATTTGGAATTGTTATATGCAGTATATAAGAACTAAATACATTTTTTAAATTTGAAAACATTTTACTTTTTCCACTTTCAATAAAACAATCATCAACTTTTTATTTTCGGCAAGAGAGCAGCAGATACAAGATCTATTGGATTTCTTCAAGACATCATTTCAAACCTCCAAATTGCAGCAACCTCTTCATCACATTTTGAATAATTGTTGTTGATTTTTTAATATCTTTAAAACGTCATTACACTGACAAGATGATAATGAGCTCTCTGTGCACCTAGGTATATTCTGGAACATATTAATGATGGCGAAGACAGCCAGCTTTTTAAATACATCTTCCCTGTAAATTGCAGTCGGGCTGTGTGACCTTGTGAGATAAGGCAATAGCAGGAAGGTGACACATTGTTTAGACTAAATCAATGCTCAAAGGGAAAGTTCAACATTTTGAGAGGATGCAAAACTTCTTTCTGAGAGTGTGTGTGTGAAGCTGGTGATTACTTTAGGTTAGCACGAGGAACAGGGGGAAACAGCTCGCCTGGCTCCGTCCAGAGGGAAAGAATAATCTGCCTCCCAGCACCTTTAATTGCAGACACTACAGGTGATTGGGTATACATATAACTAACAGTTATCACCATCAAACATCCCAGTTGATTACTTACATTGAGAAAATTATTTTATTTATTGTATCTCTAAATAGGCAAATTAGGCATTATGTAATGATAATGATTTGGTCAATTCAGGAGAAATCTACAGACGCAAATAGAAAAAGTTAATAAAACAAAAACCTAAATGTATATTTTGGATGTTTGCATGTCTGAAATAAGAAATGTTATGGAAGCCCAAACTCTCAAAATTGACCAGAGCATGAAAAAGTGATGTTTTTGCTTGCAGGGCCTTAAACATGTTGCGACTCATTTGTTTAATCAATACGCAAACAGAAAAATTAAAATAACAAAAGAGAAGTTTCAGAGCGAGCTACCATGGTGCCTGTTGAGCCCTACAGTGTACTAGAATCTGTGCTCACCAACCATTAGCTGCGTGAACAGATTAATCATTCTAATACCAACATTTCTTGTTTTTACATTTCTGTTTGTGTATGGATTAAACAAAGGAGATGCAGCTTTTTAATTAGTGGGCTTTAGAGGTGCTGGTGGGCGTATTTAGTTACTTTAGAGAGCCAGGCTAGCTGTTTCCCGTCTTTACGCTAGGCTAAGCTAATCGCCTCCCAGCTCCAGCTTTGTATTTAACTCAGAGACATGAGATCGTATCGATCTTCTCATCTCACCCTCAGAAAGAAAGCTAATTATTGTGCTTTCCAAAAGGATAAACTATTACTTTAAAGCTTTAGTTTGGTACTTTGTGAAGAGACAATAGTTTCCAAAGTCAAGGGAGGCATTCTGTATTTAGAAAAAGAAACGGCTACAGTACTTTTTGGATTATATAGGCTTGTCTTAGCTTGCGGGGTATACAAAGACTCACTTAAAGACACTAAACCTAATTAGGAAAATAATTTAATTAAAGCCTCTAAAGACTCTGAATCTATCTTCACCTTGTGACCTTTTTGTTGTTTGTTTTTTGTGTCCTAGCGGAGTTCCTGTTCCTGCTGTGGGGGGTGTACCTCTGCTACG
Source organism: Cottoperca gobio (assembly GCF_900634415.1). Taxonomy (NCBI): domain Eukaryota; kingdom Metazoa; phylum Chordata; class Actinopteri; order Perciformes; family Bovichtidae; genus Cottoperca; species Cottoperca gobio. Next base: position 19,357,028 of record NC_041371.1, read on the forward strand.
CAGTCCGCACCGTACCCTCGGCGTTCCACGAGCCACGTTATATGGCTGTGGCCATCTACAACGAGCTGCTGATATCAGCCATCTTCCACATCATCAGGTGGGTGAGAAAGAGAGAAAGTGAATGGCAAAATTGTGCTCTTGTGTGCTGACCGAGAGAGAGAAAAGTGAAAGGGAATATAAAAGAGACGTGAAACGGAGCTGAGACAATTCTCTTACTTTTCTATATGAAGATCTCAATGACAGTAATGAGGAAATAGCGTGAACAATGGCAAGGGGCTTAGACGACTTCACCCCTTCTTGTATCTGTTGTTTAATCATAATCATGGAAATATTTGCATGTTAGAGCAGGGCATTACAAGTGCTGAACATGTCAGATGAAAGGCAGAGAGTTCACCCGCCCCCTTCATCAGGGAAATGAACAGTGTCAGCAGAGTGCCTGGGTAAGCCAGTTAAAAGGAGGTGAATAAAAAATGTCTTCCACAGGCAAACACAGCATAGATCTACTGAGCCCGAAATAAACTCTCCGTGCCCTGTAACTTTCTGTCACTGGTGGTGAGAAACGTAACATATTTCAAATGTCTTTATATTTGAGTTATCGCCATATATTCGGTAGAAATGACCTTGGATGAGCTAAATGTTACGCAAACCTTGAGGTGTTATTGAGTCATTTGATTATTTCTGGAATACATTATCCTGGTGTTGGAAATGTTATATTATCCGATATTAATAATTCCGTATGTAATGTGAATGATCACCCACAACTCTACGGAGCCTTTTAACACCTTTAGTTAATTGTTTTGGTTTTATGGTCCACAACATTTTTGACTCACTCTCACGGCTCTCATCACTGTCGTTTCCAGCTCCAGCAAAAAAAAAAAGCTCTAAAAACCCCACTGTACACGTACCGACCCGGCACCGAGAGGCAGACAGACAAAGTTAGCGACTGGACTTATGTTCATCAGGTGGACAAAAACAAGACTCCAAATGAATGCTAAACACTAAAAAAAGAATCCAACGCTAAAATGCCAAAAACGGCATGGCCACTTTAAACTGCCTCCGAAAGTGAATTAATCTCCATAGACCCCCGTTTTAAAATGCCCAACTTTACAGCCCAAATAAACATGTTTACAATCTGATACAAAAAATTAGATTACTCGCTACTACTTAATTACGTAAATTATATTGAGGCTTAAAGTTATGCATCATTTAGGGCATGGTCCCTTGGAGTGACAGGTTGGTGCCTTCATAGCCTCTTGCTGTGATCAACCATTTTTGGATTAGTCAGGGGCTAGGCGTAGTCGTCACCCACATGGAGCTTCACAGCGAGTCTTCAGGAACCTATGGGTGACGTCACAGAGACTACGTCCATGTTTTATACTGTCTATCGTTGCTACATGTTTGCTGGATGTGTAATTAGGCCACTGTTAGCCAACATGTATATTCATAAGAACCTTAATAAGATCATAATAAGATAATGTTTTCAGCTTGTTTATCTGCTGACCCAAAGTGGTCAAATCTGTTGCCAATGTTTTGTTAAATAAATCTTTATGAGCAGAGTACTGGGAACCAAAGAAGCTGCAGGAGACCGACTTGATGTCTTACGCTGTAGGTTTATTGGAGCTTGGCCAAGGAGAACAGAGGATGAGCATAGAAGGATTACAGAGATGTAGTCACAGCAGTCACCATCTATTCTTTCTCTCCGGGTATTTATCCTAAACAGGGCCAGCAGTAAACATTGATGGCTCCTCAAATCCTAGTCGACTCCTTCTGTTGATATCATCTGTTACTGATTTAAGGCAAAGTGCACTTAATCTTGACTCCGAAGAGAGACGAAGACACTGACTGTGACCTGAGGCCTGGTGTGTAGTATTACCTCACATGAGAAGGACAGACGAACATATAGAGTTTGAATATATTTGAATACTTGTATATACTAATAGATAGGAATTAGTTCAATAATTCCATATAAATGTTCACTTTTAATTCCCTCTGTGTAGTTTCTGTTTCAAATATGTATTATTCAGCCAAAGAAATATTATACATTCAGCACATCGTTGTGTCAATGCTCATCTCAAGTTACAGGAAATAACCACAAAACTACATTCATGTTCACAGATTTGAAACGGATGATACAAAAGATACAGGACTGTATTTGGAGAACAGTATCAAAAATAGGTAAACCCTAAAGAGAAAGGAAAAACCTTCAAAATAAAAGAAAATACATTTTCTTATTCAATACATTTTTTAAATGTTTTAAATGTATAAACTAAGTGAAAGAGACAAAAAAAGAAAAAAGAATATGATCTTAAACATCTCCTGTTTCTCTGTTCCCTACTCCTCTGTGTCATTTCTTACACTAACAAGACTAAGTTAAACATTTGCTGCCTTTGATGCTCTTATTTTATTATGCATTTGAAAGACAACCTGTGTCGAATGCTTTACAAAGGAGACCGGAGGCTGGTTATACAAATGTGATTTTCCAACCTTCAGACCTTTTCATGTTTGTGTTGCATGAAAATCATCTTGCAGGG